>NW_027310099.1:0-212858 GCF_047496795.1 Chiloscyllium punctatum | reverse complement strand
TCTTCTGTCCCCCCTCTCTCTGTCCCCCTCTCTCTGTCCCCCTCTCTCTCTGTCCCCCTCTCTCTCTGTCCCCCCCTCTCTCTGTCCCCCTCTCTCTGTCCCCCTCTCTCTCTGTCCCCCTCTCTCTCTGTCCCCCTCTGTCTGTCCTCCTCTCTCTGCCCCCCCCTCTCTCTGTCCCGCCTCTCTCTGTCCCCCTCTCTCTGTCCCCACTCTCTCTGTCCCCCTCTCTCTCTGTCCCCCTCTCTCTCTGTCCCCCCTCTGTCTGTCCTCCTCTCTCTGCCCCACTCTCTCTGCTCCCCTCCCTCCCACCTGCCTCTCTCTGCCCCCCCTCTCTGTTCCCCCTCTCTCTGCCCCTCTCTCTCTGCTCCCCTCCCTCCCACCTGCCTCTCTCTTTATCCCTCTCTCTGTTCCCCCCTCTCTCTCTGCCCCCCCTCTATGCCCCCCTCTCTGCCCAGCTCTCTCTGTCCCCCTTTTTCTCTTACCCTCTCACTCTGTCCCACTCTCCCTGCCCCCCTTTCTCTCTGTCCCCTCTCTCTCTGCCCTCCTCTCTCTGTCCCCCCTCTCTGTCCCGCCTCTATATGTCCCCTCTCTCTCTGTCCCCCTCTCTCTGACCCCCTCCATCTCCCCCATACGCTGTCCCCTCTCTCTGTCTGCCTCTCTCCTCACCCCCTCTCTCTGCCTTCCTCTCTCTGTCTCCCTCTCTCTGTCACCCTCTCTCTGCCCCTTCTCTGTCCCCCCTCCCTCTGTCCCCCTCTCTCTGTCCCCCTCTCTCTCCCCCCCCCTCTCTCCCACTCTCTATCTCCCCCTCTCTCTCTCCCCCTCTCTCTGACCCCCCTTTCTCTGTCCCTCTAACTCTGTCGCCCTCTCTGTACGCCCTCTCTGTCACTGTCTCTCTGTACCCTCTCCCTCTGTCCCCCTCTCTCTCTTTCCCCCTCTCTCTCTGTCACGCTCTCTCTGTCCTCCTCTCTCTGTCCCCCTGTCTCTGATCCTCCTCTCTCTGTCCCCCTCTCTTTCCCACCCGCCTCTCTCTGTTCCCCGCTCTCTGTCCCCCTCTCTCTGTCCCCCCTCCCTCTGTCCCCCTCTCTCTCTTTCCCCCTCTCTCTCTTTCCCCCTCTCTCTCTGTCACGCTCTCTCTGTCCCCCTCTCTCTGATCCCCCTCTCTCTGTCCCCCTCTCTTTCCCACCCGCCTCTCTCTGTTCCCCGCTCTCTGTCCACCTCTCTCTGTCCCCCCTCTCTCTCTGTCCCCCTCTCTCTCTGTCCCCCTCTCTCTCCCACCTGCCTCTCTCACCCCCGCTCTCTGCCCCCCTCTGTCTGTCGCCCTCTCTCTGCCCCCCCCCATCTCCCATCCGCTTCCCTCTATCCCCCCTCTTTGGCCCCCTCTCTCTCTGCCCCCCTCTCTCTGTCCCACGCTCTCTCCCACCAGCCTCTCTCTGACCCCTCTCTCTCTCCCACCTGCCTCTCTCTCTGTCCCCCTCTTTCTGTCCCCCTCTCTCTCTGCCCCCTCACTCTCTCCCCCCCTCTCTCTCCCCCCTCTCTGCCCCCCCTCTGTCGCCCTCACTTTCTGTCCCCCTCTCTCTCTGTCCCCCACTCTCTCTGTCCCCCACTCTCTCTGTCCCCTACTATCTCCATCCCCCCTCTCTCTCTGAACCCCTCTGCCACCCCACTCTGTACCCCTCTCTCTCCCCCACTCTCTGACCCCCTCTCTCACCCCACTCTGTACCCCTCTCTTCCTGTCCCCCACTCACTGATCCCCGCTACCTGCCCCTCTTTCTGTCCCCCTCTCCCTCACACCCGCCTCTCTCTTTCTCCCTCTCTCTGTTCCTCCATCTCTCTGCCCCCTCTCTCTGTCCCCCTCTCTCTCTGCTCCCCTCTTTCTGTCCCCTTCTCTCTCTGACCCCCTTTCTCTCTGACCCCCTCTATCTGTCCCACTCTCTCTGTTCCCTCTCTCTCTGTCCCCTCTCTGTCCCCTTCTATCTCCCCCACTCTCTGTGCCCCTGTCTCTTTCACCTCTCCCTGTCCCCCCCTCCCTCCCACCCGCCTCTATCTTTTCCCCTCTCTCTGTTCCCCTCTCTCTCTGCCCCCTCTCTGTCCTCCTCTTTCTCTGACCATCTCACTCTGTCCCACTCTCTCTGCCCCCTTCTCTCTCTGCCCCACTCTCTCTGTCCCCTCTCTCTCTGTCCCCCTCTATCTCCCCCACTCTCTGTGCCCGTCTTTCTGTCCCCCCTCTCTGACACCCTCTATTTCCCCCACTCTCTGTCCCCCTCTCTCTGCCCCCCTCTGTCTGCCCCATCTCTCTGCCCCACTCTGTCTCTGCCCCCCTCTCTCTGCCCCCTTCTCTCTCTGTCCCCCTCTCTCTGTCATCCTCTCTTGTCGCCATCTCTCTGCCCTCCTCTCTCTGCCTCCTTCTCTCTCTATCCCCTTCTCTCTCTCTCCACCCCTTCTCTCTGTCCCCCCTCTCTCTGACAACCCCTCTCTCTGTCCCCTATTGTCTGCCCCTCTCTCTGCTCCACTCTCTCTCTGACCCTCTCTCTCAGTTCCCGTCTCTCTGTCTCCCTCTCTCTCGACCCCCTCCCTCTCTGCCCCCTCTCTCTCTGCACCCCTCTCTCTCTGTCGCCTCTCTCTCTGGCCCCTGTCTCTGTGTTCCCCTCTCTCTGTCCCCCTCTCTCTCTGTCCCCCCTCTCTCTGTCCCCTCTCTCTGTCCCCTGTCTCTGTGTTCCCCTCTCTCTCTGTCCCCCTCTATCTCCCCCACTCTCTGTGCCCGTCTTTCTGTCCCCCCTCTCTGACACCCTCTATTTCCCCCACTCTCTGTCCCCCTCTCTCTGCCCCCCTCTGTCTGCCCCATCTCTCTGCCCCACTCTGTCTCTGCCCCCCTCTCTCTGTCCCCCTCTCTCTGTCATCCTCTCTTGTCGCCATCTCTCTGCCCTCCTCTCTCTGCCTCCTTCTCACTCTATCCCATTCTCTCTCTCTCCACCCCTTCTCTCTGTCCCCCCTCTCTCTCTGACAACCCCTCTCTCTGTCCCCTATTGTCTGCCCCCTCTCTCTGCTCCACTCTCTCTCTGACCCTCTCTCTCAGTTCCCGTCTCTCTGTCTCCCTCTCTCTCGCCCCCCTCTCTCTCTGCCCCCTCTCTCTCTGCCCCCCTCTCACTCTGTCGCCTCTCTCTCTGTCCCCTGTCTCTGTGTTCCCCTCTCTCTGTCCCCCTCTCTCTCTGTCCCCCCTCTCTCTGTCCCCTCTCTCTGTCCCCTGTCTCTGTGTTCCCCTCTCTCTGTCCCCCTCTCTCTCTGTCCCCCTCTCTCTGTCCCCCTCTCTCTCTGTCCCCCCTCTCTCTGTCCACCCTCTCTGTCACTGTCCCTCCCCTCTGTCGCCTTCTCTCTGACCCCTCTCTCTGTCCCCTCTCTCTCTGTCCTGCCATCTCTCTGTCCACTTCTCTCTCTCTCCTTCCCTCTCTGTCCCCCCTCTCTGTCCCCCGTCTCTCTGCCTCCCCCTCTCTGTCCCCCTCTCTCTCTGTCTCCCTCTCTCTCTGTTTCTCTCTCTCTCTGCCCCCCTCTCTCTCTGTCCCCGTCTCTCTGTCTCCCGCCTCTCTTTGTCCCCCCCGTCCCTCTCTCTCTCTGTCCCCTTTCTCTCTCTGTCCCTCTCTCTCACTGTCCCCCCCCGTCGCCTTCTCTCTGACCCCACTCTCTCTGTCCCCTCTCTCTCTGTCCACTTCTCTCTCTGTCCCCCTCTCTCTGTCCCCCCCACTCTGTCCCCCCTCTCTGTACCCCTCTGTCCGCCCACTCTGCCCCCCTCTCTGTCCCCCGCTCTCTTTCCCCCTCTCTCTCTGCCCCCTCTCTCTGCCCCTCTCTCTCTCTGTCCCCCACTCCTTCTGTTCCTCTCGCTCTGCCCCCCTCTCTCTGCTCCACACTCTCTCTGCCCCTCTCTCTCTGTCCCCCTCTCTCTGACACCCTCTCTCTCTGTCCCCCCGTCCCCCTCTCTCTCTGTCCCCCCTCTCTCTGCCTCCCCCTCTCTGTCCACCCCTCTCTCTGTCCCCCCTCTCTCTGTCCCCCTCTCTCTCTGTCCCCCCCTCTCTCTGGCCCCTGTCTCTGCCCCCCTCTCTCTCTGTTCACCTCTCTCTCTGTCTCCCTCTCTCTGTCTGTCCCCCCCTCTTTCTCTGTCCCCCTCTCTCTCTGCCCCCCTCTTTTTCTCTCGCTCTCTCTGCCCCCTCTCTCTCTGTCCCCTCTCTCTCTGCCCTAATCTCTCTCTGTCCCCCACTCCCTCTGTCCCCCTCACTCTCTGTCCCCCCGTCCCCCTCTCTCTCTGTCCCCCTCTCTCTCTGTCCTCCCTCTTTCTGTCCCCCGCCTCTCTCTGTCGCCCCCGTCCCCCTCTCTCTCTGCCCCCTCTATCTGTCCCCCCCTCTCTCTCCTTCCCTCTCTCTGTCGCCCCCTCTCTCTGACCCCCCTCTATGTGTCCCTCTCTCTCTCTGTCCCCCCATTCTCTGTCCCCCCTCTCTCCTTTCCCCGTCTCTCTGTCTCCCCCTCTCTCTGTCCCCCTCTCTCTGTCTCCCCACTCTCTGCCCCCTCTCTCTGTTCCCCCTCTCTCTGCCCCCCGCTGTCTGTGTTCCCCTCTCTCTGTGTTCCCCTCTCTCTCTATCTCCCTCTCTCTATCTCCCTCTCTCTCTCCCCCCTCTCTCTCGCGCTCTCTCTGCCCCCCTTGCTCTCTGACCCCTCTCTCCCTGCCCCCCACTCTCTCTGCCACCCCCTCTCTCTGCTCCCTCTCTCTCTGCCCCCCTCTCTCTCTGTCCGCCTCTCTCTGTCCCCTTCTCTCTCTGTCCCCCTCTCTCTGCCCCCCCTCTCTCTGTCCCCCTCTCTCTGTCCCTCTCTCTCTGTCCCCTTCTCTCTCTGCCCCCCTCTCTCTCTGTCCCCCTCTCTCTCTGTCCCCCTCTCTCTCTGTCCCCTCTCTCTGTCCCCTTCTCTCTCTCTCTCTCTCTGCCCCCCTCTCTCGCTCTGCCCCCCTCTCTCTCTCCCCCCCTCTCTCTGTCCTCCACTCTCTCTGTCCCCTCTCTCTGTCCCCTTCTCTCTCTCTCTTTCTCTCTCTGCCCCCCTCTCTCTCCCCCCTCTCTCTGCCACCTCTCTCTCTGTCCCCCTCTCTCTCTGTCCCCCTCTCTCTGTCCCCATCTCTCTATCCCCACCTCTCTCTGTCCCCTCTCTCTCTGTTCCCCTCTCTCTCTGTCTCCCTCTCTCTCTGTACCTTCTCTCTCTGCCCCCTCTCTCTCGCTCTCTCTCTGCCCCCCCTCTCTGTCCCCCTCTCTCTCTGCCCCCTCTCTCTCTGCCCCCCTCTCTCTCTGTCCCCCACTCTCTCTGTTCCCCTCTCTTTCTGTTCCCCTCTCCCTTTGTCTCCCTCTCTCTCTGTCTCCCTCTCTCTGTGTGTCTCTCTCTCTCTCTGTCCCCCACATTGTCTGTCACCCTCTCTCTCTCCCCCTCTCTCTCTGCCTCCCTCTCTCTCTCGCCTTCTCTCTGCCCCCCCGCCCCCTCTCTCTCTGCTCCCCTCTCTCTCTGCCCCCGCTCTCTCTGCCCCATCTCTCTGTCCCCCTCTCTCTGCCCCCTCTCTCTGTCCCCCTCTCTCTCTGTCCACCTCTCTCTCTGTCCCCCCTCTCTGTCTCCCTCTCTCTTTGTCCCCTTCTCTCTCTGCCCCCCTCTCTCTCTGTCCCCCTCTCTCTCTGTCCCTCCTCTCTCTGTCTCCCACTCTCTCTGCCCCCTCTCTCTGCCCCCTCTCTCTCTGCCCCCCTCTCTCTCTGTCCCCTCTCTCTGTCCCCTTCTCTCTCTCTCTCTCTGCCCCCTCTCTCTCTGCCCCCCTCTCTCTCTGTCCACTCTCTCTCTGTCCCCCTCTCTCTCTGTCCCCCTCTCTCTGTCCCCCTCTCTCTCTGTTCCCCTCTCTCTCTGTCCCCTTCTCTCTCTGCCCCCCTCTCTCTCTGTGCCTCTCTCTCTGCCCCCTCTCTCTCTGCCCCCCTCTCTCTGCCCCCTCTCTCTCTGTCCCCTCTCTCTGCCCCCTTCTCTCTCTGCCCCCCTCTCTCTCTGTCCCCCACTCTCTCTGTTCCCCTCTCTCTCTGTTCCCCTCTCTCTCTGCCCCCCTCTCTCTCTGTCTCCCTCTCTCTCTGTCACCCTCTCTCTCTGCTCCCCCCTCTCTCTGACCCCTCTCTCATTATGTCCTCCCCTATTTCTCTCTCTCTCCCTCCCTCCCTCACCTTATTTCTCCCTTCCCTCTCTCTCTGTTTTTCCCTGCTCCTTCGCTCTCTCTCCATCTTCTCTCACTCTCGATCTCCCTATCTTGGTCTCTCTTTTCCCACCACCCTCCGTTTCTCTCTAACCGAATCTCTCTCCCTTCTGTCCCGCCCTTACTCTCTCTCTCTGACACACTCTGTCTCCCTGGTCCTTTCCTCTCCCTCTAACCCAGAGACTGCTGGTTGGTGGTGAGTCTGCTTGTGGGGGTTGGGGGGGTGGGGGGGCTTGTTGGTGTGAGATGATCGAGAGATGTGGGAAGTGGGAGGTGGGGAAAATGGGGTAGAGCCAGAATTGTGAGAAGGAGATAGAGACGGCAGGAGAGAGAGAGAGAGAGAGAGAGAGAGGGTGAGGGGGAGAGAGAAGAATGGAGGCAGGTGGATAAACTCATGTTGGGGGTGTGAGAGAGAGAGAGGGAGAGAGTGAGGCAGAAAGAATAGTGGAGGCAGGTGGAGAAACTGGGGTTGGGGGCTCTGAGAGGGGACCAGAGAGAGTGAAAGGGAGAGGTGGTGAGAAAGAGAGATTGTGCAGGAAGGGAGAGATGGAGAGAATTGAGGAGGAAAAGTGGGGGTGAGGAATTGGGGAGGCCAGGTTGGAATGGGGGGGGGCGGTTAGAGGGAGTTAAACCCAGCTCCTGAGCTCAGGGCGCGGTGCCCTCCCCTTCCCTGAGGACCAGGACTTGGGGCTGAGTCTGTCTCTCTCCAGCTCAGCTTCTCCAACACAAAGACACACAACAACATCGGTCACTCTGCTGCTCGGCACGCTTTAATCAACATTGTTATTGGTTACAAATGGAAGTGATGGATACAGTCAGTGGGATGGTGCCTTTTCTCACTGGCCCCTGAGTTGTGAGAAACATTGAAATGTTTTCCTGTAACCCCCCTGGGGGATAAGGATGGACAAACCAGCGCTACCCTCAGTCTGTTACCATAGCGACAGGCTGCTCCATCGCTGAAACACTGAACTGAAATGAGAAAATCCCGGATGGTGTGATTAATGAGGGAATTTGATGGATGGATGGATTTGGGTGAAGGGATATTTCAGCACCTTCTTCAGCTGCTGCCTGAACTTAGTCTGGGTCACGGCATAAATCGCGGTGTTTGTGCAGCAACTGAGGAGCTGCAGCATGAAGCCCAATTCCTGCACAAAGGCATCGAGATACACAGAGTAATACCCAATATCATCCATCCGGTACCATATAGAATACAGCATTAATGTTGACCATAACAGGATGAAATTGGCCGAGATCACAAACAGTAAAATGATGGATTTTTTTCGGTTTCTCATTTCAGTGTCAGACTGAGCGTCCCCATTGGTGTGAGCGCGGAGTCTCCTGCGGGCTCTGCTGGTCACTAAAATGTGTCTGACGGTGAGAACATTGAGCAGCAGAATCAGGAGAAATGGGACACACGGGGTTAGAATGTGGTGGAGGAACTCGATTATGACCCAGACACTGGAGAATCTAACACCGTCTGTTACATCACAAAACCAGGGGACGTTCATCAGCCAATACCGAGCCTCGAGCATAAAATACCAGGAAATGTTCTTTAAACAGCTCAGCACAGTCACTGCTCCCAGAACCACAGCCGCCGTTTTCTCACTGCAATATTTACTTTTCAGCTTCTGGCAACAAATGGCCACAAACCGATCAAAGGTGAAAGTGACGGTGAACCAGACAGAGCAGTCAGTGGCTGCATAAAGCAGGACGGCGTGGATATTACACACGGGGACGGAGTCCATCAGGAAATAAAACTGTTCCTTATAAACAATGGGAATGTGTCTCAGGATCAGGTCGAGGATAATGACCAGGAGATCCGCCGCTGCCATGGCCCCCAGGTAACGTCTGACACATGGAGACAATCCACAATCTTTATAAAGCAGGACGTAGATGGTCACTACGTTAACTGTGAGGAAGGAAAACAAACCCATTATCCATCAGCCTGGAGGCAAAGGGACCCGTTTGATCGGGGACCCAGTGAGATTTTCAAATGTGTCCCTGTATTCAGGGATTTATTAAAATAATTGGAGCTGGAATAACAAATGGGAAGGTCGGAATTACTGACAAAAATGTGACATAAACCACAAGAAACCCTCCCTCCCCATACACACAGAGACACATCCATAAGGACAGATGGTTTCTAGAACATTCCCACACACTCGATCACTGGAGAGCTGACACAGGTCACTCCTTCCCAGTTCCTAATACGGAGGGTGTGAACGTTGCTGTCCTGAAGGATTCTCTCCCAGTTTCCTGAAGACAAACAGAGTTTGGGAATTCCTGTATTTTGGTCTAAATTGTGGTCGATCCTGTGTCGTGGAGAAATGTAAACGCAGGGAAAATGTATTCACCCCTTTAACTGCCCTAGGGGCCTTCGGAACAGTGTCTCCTTCTCCCTGGAACGGGATCTCTTCCCTCGGGATCTTATCGTTTGTTCAATTCACTGACGTCCGGCCGTTCACAAACAATGTCAGGGACAGAACGTTCCGGGGAATGTCAGTTATGGAATGTCAGGGACAGAACGTTCCGGGGAATGTCAGTTATGGAATGTCAGGGACAGAACGTTCCGGGGAATGGCAGTTATAGAATGTTGGGGACAGAACGTTCCGAGGAATTCCTTGACCTGTCCATGACCTTACCCCCTATCCACCCCACCAACATGATGTACTGAGCAAAGGCCACATATCCATCCAGCGTGGGGAGCTGCACTGACCACATCATTACATTCTCTATAAACCACAGATAGTCTGACCAGCACAGCAGGATGTGCAGTGATCACCCGGGAATTAATCTGTAACCCAGGAGCAGTTACCCTCCCAGCATGTAGGATTGTGTACACCACCCCAGTGCATTGATCTGTAATCCAGGAGCAGTTATCCTCCCAGCATGTAGGACTGTGTACAACACCCCAGTGCATTGATCTGTAATCCAGGAGCAGTTATCCTCCCAGCATGTAGGACTGTGTACACCACCCCAGTGCATTGATCTGTAATCCAGGAGCAGTTATCCTCCCAGCATGTAGGACTGTGTACACCACCCCAGTGCATTGATCTGTAATCCAGGAGCAGTTATCCTCCCAGCATGTAGGACTGTGTACCCCACCCCAATACATTGATCTGTAAACCAGGAGCAGTTACCCTCCCAGCATGTAGGACTGTGTACACCACCCCAGTGCATTGATCTGTAACCCAGGAGCAGTTACCCTCCCAGCATGTAGGACTGTGTACACCACCCCAGTGCATTGATCTATAAACCAGGAGCAGTTACCCTCCCAGCATGTAGGACTGTGTACCCCACCCCAATACATTGATCTGTAAACCAGGAGCAGTTACCCTCCCAGCATGTAGGACTGTGTACACCACCCCAGTGCATTGATCTGTAACCCAGGAGCAGTTACCCTCCCAGCATGTAGGACTGTGTACACCACCCCAGTGCATTGATCTATAAACCAGGAGCAGTTACCCTCCCAGCATGTAGGACTGTGTACCCCACCCCAATACATTGATCTGTAAACCAGGAGCAGTTACCCTCCCAGCATGTAGGACTGTGTACACCACCCCAGTACATTGATCTGTAACCCAGGAGCAGTTACCCTCCCAGCATGTAGGACTGTGTACCCCACCCCAGTGCATTGCTCAGTAACACTGTATTAGATCCCTGCCCAGTGTGGGGAAAGTTGCAGCCCGGGCTGGAAGTGACAGGATGTACAGCTCCCACCCATTTACAGCTCCATATCCCCATTGTGCCCTGACAAGGGGGTGTTGTGGGTATGAAACTCACTGCCAGAGAGAGATGGCGGGGGACTCAGTTTAAATATCACCACATGGGAGGGGTTTGGGGTATAGACAGAGAGGGGGAGACTGAGAGACAGTGTCATGGAAGGATGTGTTCCCAGGTTTCAGAATGCTGAAATGTAGACACTTCGATAGCATCCTGTAACATGAGCCAGTCTTCCCAGGAAAGATGGGAGAAAAGGATCTTGGTGTGAGGTCAGATGAAACAACAGCTGCTGTGTGGGTTTGAAATTACGTTTATGTAATTTTAATAAGTGTCTTTTTGAAAAAGTACATTACTGTAGAGTTGGAGTAGGGTAATAAGCAGTTAAAGAAAGGGGGTCTCAGAGTTGTGAATAGTTGATGTAAAATGTTCACTTTCAGAGTTAAAAAATAAATTGATATTTTTGTTTAAACAGTGGAATTTGGGAGTTCTCTGTCACTCATATTTTAACAGTTTACAAGACAAATTGAGCGTTTCTTTATATTTAGTTTATATTACCAGATGAGCTCAATGTTGTGTCCTAACGATTGCTGTGTGTATCTGTGTGTCTGTGTGTGGGGCAGGTCTGGCAGTCTCTGTGGTGCTTAAAGTGATGCAATGCCACCCTCTGCTGGCCTCCCCACGCCACTGCACAGACATTGGCAGAGGGTAAAAACCAACAGAGATTCATTCAGAGAGGGGGAGGGAGAACGCAGCTGCTCACCGCACCATCCTAACTGATGTCTTATCCATGGACTGATCTAAATGTCCTTTAAACATTGTAACTGTCCCTGCTTTCACAACTTCCTCTAGAAGTTCATTCCACACCCAAGCCAGATTCTGTCTTACATAATTACCTCTCCTGACTTTTGTAAATCTTTTTCCTCACATCTTAAAATATCCCTCAGATTTGAATCCCCAACTCTAGGGAGAAAGACATCAGCCCTTGTGTAAAGTTACCGCAGAATCTCATATGCTTCAGTGAAAACAGTCCCAGCCGATCCAGCCTCTCCTTGTAGCTCACTCCCTCCTTTCCCAGCAACATCCAGGTTAATCTCTTCTGAATCCTCTCCAGTTTAATAATATCAAGGTCAATAATATTAAAGTGAAGAGTCAAGGTATTTTCTTAGGGCACGGGGAGTCCAAAACTAGAGGACATAGACTTAAGGTGAGAGGGGAAACATTTAAAAGTGACCTAAGGGGCAGCTTTTTCACCCAGAGGGTGGTGTGCCTATGGAGTGAGCGGGCAGGATGACCAGACCAGACACAGTATTCCAGAAGAGGTCTCACCAATGTCCTGTACATCCTCAACATGACGTCCCAATTCTGATACTCAAAGGGTCTGACCAATGAAGACAAGTGTGTTAAACACCTTCTTTACCACAATATCTATATGAGATGCAAATTTTAAAGAATTAAACCTGACGGCCTGGGTTTCTGTCCTACAACACTGCCAAAGGCTCTACTTTTAATTGTATAGGTCCTGTTCTTGTTTGATTTACCAAATCCAATACCTTGCATTAATCCAAACTAAACTCCATCTGCCACCCCTCAGCCCAGTGAGTGATATGACTGTCACCTCCCCCTCACCCTTCAATTTTAAAATGCCCATCCCTCTCCAGGAGGCCTGCACACTCCGGCCTTGATTATCACAAAGACCCTGAGCTTGGGTTGCCTTGTGTGGTTAGGGGGAGGAGGGACAGATTGCAGACACAGTCAGTGGGGAGGAGAGGCTGGACAGTAATCAGCGGCCTGGTGTCACTTCATGGTTTTAGGAAGAGGGCAGTCGCACGTTAGAGGTGGGTAAGAGTGATCGGTGTTTTGGAGTCAGAAATTAAGCTCTTCCTTCGTTTCTGGTGTTCAGTAATAAATATCTATTTAAGACTCTTCATTGGGCAGAGTGTGTTTGCAGGATTTCTTTCCTTAATATTGCAGACTACAGATAATAGCAATTAAAGATGTTTATAGTTAACTTTGATAGCATAGCAAGTACACTCAATATCCTACAGTTGAGACAAATATCTTGTATTTGTTTAACAATACAAAATGTTTTGTGTAGTTCAGTAATGGGAACCTGATTATAATAAATCCACACTGAGCTGAAAGTGGGCACTAAAATATGACCCAAGTCTGAGTATGGTAGTGTAGTGGGTAGTGTCCCTGACTCTGAACCAGAGGGGAAAAGTTTTGATGAGGCCTAAAGGGCACCTTTTCACACAGAGGGTGGTGTGCGTATGGAATGAGCTGCCAGAGGAAGTGATGGAGGCTGGTCCAACTACTGCATGTAAAAGGCATCTGGATGCTGACAGACCTGCTGAGCTTTTCCAGCAAATTTCTGTATTTGTTACAAAATGCATGCATTTTAACACAGGTATTCTGAATACATTAATTATTTTATTTTTTATTGACGCAAGGCCATGTAAACATATTTCCAATCGGCCGAGACCATTTTCTGCTAAGGATATGGCTCTGTCTATGACAGTAGCAATGATGTACCTACATGGAACAGGGAATGTGATGGAGACATAGTTTGGACAATGTACAAGGAGACCTCACATGGTCCAGTTTGGGAGAGGATGATATTATTGTGTGATTCAACTCAGAGAGGGAGAAACTGTAATCTGCCCGAAAAAGAATGGCCTCTTGCACTCTCTCCTTTGGGGTTCCTCATCACAGCAACGTGCGCGAGCTAAAAAAAAATCTGCAGTCATCGTTACCATTCTTATTTTTATAGAATCCCTGCAGTGTTGAAACAGGCCCTTCGGCCCAACAACTCCATACCAACCTTCCCAACCCATAGCCCTATATTTACCCCTGACTAATGAAGCTAACCTAAAAATCCCTGAACACTACAGACAATTTAGCGTGACCAATCCACCGAACCTACACAGTTTGTGGTAGGAAACTGGATCACCCATTAGAAGCTCACACAGATAAGGGGGGAATGTGCAAACTCCACAGCGACAGTCACCCAAGGCTGGAATTGAACCCAAGTTCCTAGTGCTCGGAGGCAGCAGTACTAACCACCGTGCTACCCTTTGGGTGCTCCCTGAGCCGAATTCACTGGAATCTCCTCACTGCCTAAACCAAAGGGAATTCAGCCAAATTCAACTCTCCCAGGATGAAATCCCATTGCTAGCAGCTGTGTGAGTACAATATCTTCAGAAGCAGAATAACGTTTTGGACAATCTCAATATTTACTTTTATCAGGAGTTACAATAATATCTGGACAAAGTTGTTTCAAGTTAAAATTGCGGAAATTTTGTTAATCTGTGTGTGTATGCATGTGTTTGTGTGTGTGTGTGTGTGTGTGTGTGTGTGTGTCTGTGTGTGTGTGTGTGTGTCTGTGTGTGTGTGTGTGTGTGTGTGTGTGTGTGTCTGTGTATGTGTGTTTAGAAAGGGAAATATTAGACCATAAGATATAGGAGGGGAAGTAAGGCCATCGGACCCATCGAGTCCACTCAGCCATTTAATCAGGGCTGATGGGCATTTCAACTCCACTTACCTGCATTCTCCCCGTAGCCCTTAATACCTTGTGACATCAAGAATTTATCAGTCTCTTCCTTGAAGACATTTAGCGTCCCGGCCTCCACTGCACTCCGCAGCAATGAATGCCACAGGCCCACCACTCTCTGGCGGAAGAAATGTCTCCGCATTTCTGTTCTGAATTGACCCCCTCTGATTCTAAGGCTGTATCCATGGGTCCTAGTCTCCTCGCCTAACGGAAACAATTTCTTAGCATCCATCCTTTCTAAGCCATTGATTATATATTTGCAATACCCAAACACTTTGCCATTAATCTTTCCACCATAGTTGGAGTAACATTGCTCTCGATCATAAACGTGTTGTTTGAGCAGATTAAAGAAACTAGCCTGACTTGTTCCTAAAACTGACCCTGACCCAGTCTGAGACCGATATCATCAGCCATATCACCAACCTGGTCACATTTAACATTTGTTGTGAGCAGTGGAGGAGTGGGACTAGAAAAGGAAACAGTGACCCCAAAAAGCCAGGGAACAATAGACTGGTGAGCCTGATGTCAGTGGTGGGAAAGTTGTTGGAGCGGATTCTGAGGGATAGCATTTACATACATTTGGGAAGGAAAGGGCTGTTCAGAGTAGACAACATGGCTTTCTGCATGGGAAATCATGTCTCATTAATTTGGTTGAGTTTTTTGAAGAGGTGACAAAGAAGATTGATGAAGGCAGTTTGGTAGACATTGTCTATATGGGCTTCAGCAAGGTGTTCATTTAAAGAACAGAGAGCAAAGAAAATTTACAGCCAAGGAACAGGCCCTTCACCCTCCAAGCCTGAGCCGATCCAAGTGTACTGTCTAAATCTGTCGGTCAATTCCTAAGCATCTGTATCCCTCTGCTCCCCACCTCGTCATGCATCTGTCCAGACGCATCTTAAATGAATCGACCGTGCCTGCCTCCACCACCTCTGCTGGCAATGTGTTCCAAATGCCCACCACCCTCTGTGTGACGTACTTACCGCGTGTATCCCCCTTAAACATTCCACCTCTCACTTTGAAAGCACGACCTCTCGTTACTGAATCCTTCACTCTGGGAAAAAGCCCCTCTCTATCCACCCTGGCTATACCCTTCATGATTTTGTAAACCTCAATCAGGTACCCCCACCCCATCTCCTTTTTTCCAGTGAAAATAAACCTAACCTACTCAGCCTCTCTTCATAGCTAGTATTTCATTCCGATTGGGAGACAGATTAGTAACTTTCTGTCACATGGGATACAGAGGAAGCTCGTCACAATTGGCTTGAAGGAAGAGGGATATTTTTCAGACTGGAGGCTTTAAAGCAGCAGTGTGCTGTTAGAATCAATACTGAGTTCACTGCATTTCATCATTTATGTAATGGATTTAGATGTGAATATTGGGGCCATAGTTCGAAAGGTTAGAGATGACATCAGAAAGGTGGTGTAGTAGATTATCTCAGATTACAACAAGACCACAATTAGATGGAACAAAGGGGCATGGATGGACAGATGAAGTTTAATTTAGATAAATACGAGGTTTTGCATTTTGTAAATGCAAACCAGGGCAGGAATTATACAATTGTTGGTAAGGTCCTGGGGCATGTTGTGAAACAACGGGGCACAGGGCTGCAGGTGCATAGTTCCTTGAAAGTGGAGTCGCAGATAGACAGTGTGGTGCAGAACACATTTGGCACATTTGCCTTAATCAGTCAGAGGATTGAATATAGGAGTTGTGGTGGTATGGTGCATCTGTACAGGATGTTGGTGAGACCTCTTAAAGAATGCTGCGTACAACTTGGTTGTCTGCAGAAATGACTGACACACAGATGTTCCAGGACTGGAGGTTTGAGCTTTAAGGAGAGGTTGATTAGGTTGAGGTGCTTTCTCCTGGAGTGTCAGAGGCTGAAGGGTGACATTATAGAGGTTTATAAAACCATCAGGGGCATGGATATTCTGAACAACCACGTTTTGCTCCCCAGGGTAGGGGAGTCCAGAACAAGACAGCATAGGTTGGAGGGGAGAGGGCGAATGATTTACAAGGGACCTGAAGATAAATATTTCACACAGAGAGTGGTGTGTGTACAGAAGTTGCTGTCAGAGGAAGTGGTGATGGCCATTAAAATTGCACATTTAAAAAGTATCTGAAAGAAGAGGGATATTGGCCAAATGCTGGCAAATGGGACTGGATCAGATTTGATGTCTGATCGTAGTGAACAGATTGGACTAACGGGTCTGTTTCTGTTCTGCATGACTGTCTGATTCTATAAGAAGGATGACGAAAAATTCTGAAAGGACCTTTCAAGTGGGAATTCTCTTCAGTGGAAGTTTATCGTGCCTCTATGTTCACATTGATTGAAAGCTGCATTAGTTAAATATTTGACAGAGAAGTGAGTCACAGATAATGGGATGAAGACAGGAAAGTGGGGCTGAGACCCCAACTTGATCAGCCACAATCTTAGTGCCTGGTGGAGAAGGCTCAAAGTATCTAATGACCCACTCCTGCTCCTCAGTCCCATGTTCCTGTGTTCCATTCAGCCCATCAAACCTGCTAGACAGGAGCAGTTGGAGGCCATTTACTCCTATAACCTGTTGCACAGAAACAGGGGAGACCATTCAGCCTCTCAAGACTGTTACACATGCTTTGAGGTGATTTGGGAAATGTAATTGGAAAGCCCAGGCACAGGTATGATCAAGGCCCCTCATCTCTCTTCACAGAGCTTCCCCTTCTCTGCAACTTGTGCTTCATTTGTTGGTCATGGTTAGACCCAGATTCACTGTGAATACAGCCCCCATACCTCAACCAGAGATGGATCACAAAATCATCTGGTCTCCCTGACTGCAATATTTAGTAATTGCACATTCATGAAAATAACACCCACTAACACTCCAATAACAGAATGTAAGAACATCAGAAACAGGGGCAGGTCATTCACTCCCCAAACCTGCCTTGCCCTTCACTAAGATCGTGACTGATCTGGTCTTGGTCTCAAATCCTCTTTCATATCCAACTCTTCATAGCCCTCACCTCTCTGTCAGATCAATATCCATCTACATCCTCTTCAAATACTTTCAGACATCTCGCTCCCTGAAAACTCTTGAGAAGAGAAATCCTGACATTCAATCCCACCTGTTTGAAGAAAACACTTGCTGCTCCTATATCATGATTTATTGATGTGACCAAAAGAGGTTGAGACAAGGGTTCAGGTAGAAATGACTGGTCCCGATATCACGGCAGTGGTTTCCTTCTGTTGACATAAAGGAGCTTAACAAAACTGGACTTAGTGGGAATCAGAGTAACCTCTCCATTGTTTTGGGGTCAAACATGGCACAAAGGAAGATGGTCATCATCTCAGTCCTGGGTCACCTCTGTGGGAGATCCTCAGGGTAAGTTCCTCTTCACAAACATCTTCAGCTGCTTCATCAATGTCTCCCCAACCTCACCCTCCGCAACATAAGAACAGAAGTGGGGATGGTCCCTGAAGATTCCACTATGTTCAGAACATTTTGTCCCCCCTCAGCTCCTGAACTGGTCTGTGTTCATGTGCAACAAGACCCAGACTCCATTGAGACTTGTGCTGTTAAAGTATCAGTAACATTCATCTACCAGCACTGCCTGACACTGCACATTGCCCCAGTAAAAATAGAGTTCATTCAGCACCTCACGCTAGTTTCACAGGAATATGAGGAAGCCATTCAGCCCATTGACACGATTGGAGAAGAACAGGGACAGCCCATTCAGTGCCTCCAGCCTATTACTCAGGAAGAGAAGGAGTCTAGTGTGATAGACCACACCAGAGCCCCTCGAAAATATTGGAAGGCAGTCTCCTAGACTCTAATGTTTTCTTATTTTAAAGGGAATGTAAATTGTCTGTTCCAGATGCAATGTGACTGGTCAAAATACTCGGTGTGAAGCTCAACACTATTTAAACACGAAAGATAAAATGAAACCAAAGAAAAAGGAAATTAGAATAACTTAATTCTATTGGACAAGTTATCAGAATAATATAGCGTGGAGATATTACTAATGAACTGTTCCGATATACGAAAATACCATAAAGACAGCCTTTGGCAAAACTGAATATTCCGTCACAGATTGCCACAAACTCAAAGATCCTAATCTGTGAGAGCTGGTCACACCCATTCAGGCTGCATTAAAATAAACCCAAGGCCTCCCTCGCTGTTTACTCAAGTGGTCTTAACTAACCAGCTTGGTAACGATCATTCAATCTCTCTCTTAAAAGAAACCAGGACAAAATAATCTCTTAAAGCTGCAGCATCATCACACTTGTCAGTACATCGAGCTTTCAAACAGGAACCAGGGGTAAAAGGTCAGGCCCTTGGCCCTGTCCAATTGGACAAGGAAGAAGTCATTCAGTCCCCTGAGTCAATTACACAGAAACGGAACGAGGCCATTCAGCCCCTTGAGTTACTTACACATGAACAAGAGGAGGCCATTCAGCCAGTTGAGCCACTTATACAGGAACAGTAGAAGGCCATTTCCACCTCAATGCACTTACACGGGGGCAGAATAGGGTAATTGATGCTGATCCTGATGAATGTCTTATGCCCAAAACGTCGACTCTCCTGCTGTGCTTTTCCAGCAAACCACTGTCTACTCTGATCTCCAGCATGGGCAGTCCTCACTGTCTCCTAATAGATGCTCTAACGTGATGAACAATTGGAGCAGAGGCTGCACAAACAGACTGCTCCACATTGTACCTCGTGGCGCCAACGCTCATGATACACATGTGGGACTTTAACGTGGGTTACTCGCGGTGAGCAGGGAAATCATATGTGTTGTGTGAAATCTCAAGAAGGCATGTACCATCTCCGAGAAGGCTGCCTGGTGTTCTCTATGTAGGGTGGAAGCTGGTGGGAATGGCTACCTGTTTCCGATGGAAGGTATTGTGGCTGCTGTTGGGGATTGTGAATAACCTGATGTTCAGTACAGGGTTCACACGCCGACTGCACAATAACGTGGGGAGAGTTAATTTAGGCAAATAAACTATTAGGAAAGTCACGATACACTGATGAATGGACTCTCTAAGTTCAAATAATGGTGATCTTGTTCATGTTGACCTTGTCTAGTGCATGTCCTGTTCAGTGTAACCTGTGTGCCTTACTTTGTCCAAGTCTATTTCCACCCTATGATTTGTCTGGCCTTGCTTAATATGACCTTCCCCCACTGCTCATAAACAACGTGTTTCCCTGTACTGAGGTACACGTGACAATAAATCAAACCAATCAATCCTGGGTAAAGTATGGAATTTCTCTCCCTATCAATTGGAAATAAGTGACCGCTGCCACTCCTCGTGTTTCAGCGTCACCATTTCTTCGTCTCTCACAGCTCTACAGATTAAACACTCAGCTTATTCACTCTATCCCCATGTTACCATCACCCGTGTCTGTGGTAAGGAGATCATTCCTTACAAAGGAGATCAAATCTGTACAGAGTGCCCCAAATGCTCTCTCAGCAAGGCTCTACAACAGCAGGAAGATGCCTTTACTTATGTACTTGAATCATCTTACAATGAAGCACAGCATACCATTGACTGCACCCATTACTTACACAGGGTTTGATTCGGAGCAGTCAGCATAGACTTGTGAGTGGGAGATCATGCTTCCCAAATTTCTTAGAGTTCTTTGGTGAAGTGACCATGAAGGTTGATGAGGACAGAGCAGTCGACGTAGTCTCTATGGATTTCAGTATGGCCTTTGAGAAGGTTCCACATGGCAGGCTGCTCAGGAAGGTTCCATCACGTGGAATGGTGGGGGAACTGTCCAATTGGATACACAGTTGGGTTGATGGTCGGAAGCAGAGGGTTGAGTGGA
The DNA here is from genome assembly GCF_047496795.1 of Chiloscyllium punctatum. NCBI lineage: Eukaryota > Metazoa > Chordata > Chondrichthyes > Orectolobiformes > Hemiscylliidae > Chiloscyllium > Chiloscyllium punctatum. Next base: position 193,530 of record NW_027310099.1, on the reverse strand, counting down.
AGGTTGTTTGTCAGACCGGAGGCTGGGCCCATTGCTGTTTGTTATCTATGATTTGGTTGAGAATGTACAAGGTATGATTAGTAAGTTTGCAGATGACACTAAAATAAGTGGTAGCGTGATCAGTGAGGAAGTTTATCAGAAATTGCAGCAGGGACTTAATCAGGTGGGGAAGTGGGCCGAGAAATGGCAAATGGAATTTAATATAGATGGGTGATGTCTTACATTTTGGGAAATCAAATCAAGGTAGGAGTTTCATGGTGCATGGAAAGATCTTCAAGAGTGTAGTGGGCAGAGAGACCTTGGAGTTCAGGTGCACGGTTCTCTAAGAGTGGAGTCACACGTAGACAGGGCAGTGAAGAAGGCTTTTTGCACAGTGGCCTTCATCAGGGAGGACATTGAGTACAGAGAAGCTGGGAAGTTATGTTGCAGTTATACTGGACTTTGGTCAGGCTGCACTTAGAGTATTGTGTTCAGTTTTGTCACATTGTTATAGGGAGGATGCTATTAAATTAGAAAGAGTGCAGAAGAAATTTTCAAGGACGTTGCCAGGACCCATTGGTCTGAGTTATAGGGAGAGTTTGGACAAGCTAGCACCTTTTCTTTAGCGTGAAGGAGACTGAGGGAGTCCTTATAGAGCTGAATAAGATCACGATGGTAGGGTTAATGCTCTCAGTCTTTTTCCAAGGTGTAGAGAATCGAGGATTAGAGGGGATCAGTTTAAGGTTAAAGGGGAAGGAATAAAAGGGAACCTGTGGGGCCACTTCTTTACACAGAGGGCTGGGACGTGGATGAGCTGCCAGCAGATGTGGTTGAGGGGGGTACATTAACAACATTTCAAAAGCATTTGGATAAATATGTGGATAGGAAAAGTCTAGGATGATATTGGCCAACTGCAGGGAATTGGGGTTAGCGTGGATGGACATTTACAAGGTGGACTCGAACCCCTCTGTTAATTAAAACCAAACACCCAGAAAAGCTCGCCTCACCTCGTAATCTGTTAAAATATGAGCGACAGCGATCTCCTACATTCCACTATTTAAACAAAAATTAACAAGTTAGTTTCTTAACTTTAATAGTGAACACTAGAGGGGCTTCACAAATACAAGCCCCTCTTTTCTTAGCTACTTACTATCTGACTCTGACTCTGTCAAAATCTGCTGTTCCAACAACCCACATATGAAACATTACAATCTCAAGACCACACAGTCTCTATCTTCCCTGCTGTGTTCACTCTTCCAGCTGCTGATCTCCCTGGGTCATGTTTTTATTGCAAGTAGGTTTACATGAACATGTATCTTTGATAGAGAGTGTTTGGGATGGTCAGTTAGCACTCCTGCTCTACAGCAGTTACTCTGCTGTTGGATGGCAGTGGCTCTCCCTCGAGTGTTCAAAATGCTGGATTTATATACTTCCAATGATACAATAATTCTCACATTTGATTGCTTTCCAGGTAACCAAACAATAATATTCAAATTCCGTTGGCTTCTGGTATCCTGAACGTTATTTAAACTCTTTGGTTGTATTTGAATTGTTGTCAAAACAGCAACCAAAACCCAGGTATCATTTCCCAGCTAATTGTGACATATGGAACAATCAGACATTTAGCTGGCATCTGTGCTGTACTTTGTATTCAACAAAACCCGTTCTGTCTTAAAGTGACCTGACCTGCTTTCGGCTTCATAACACCACCCCCCTTCAGAAAAAAAAAACAACCATCAGAATGAAAAGATGGCTTCGTTTCCTTTCCTCTAATTCTTAATCCCATTATTATGAAATACAAAAGTATTAATCTCAGTTATATCATTCATATTAATTTTGCACACATATAAAACACTGGGATAAGTCAAATCTTATCAACACCTGTTCATTTAAATCCGCGATAACACATCTGCTATCACATTTTAGGACCCACAGCATGTACATTGTGTAAGTTTAAAGTCAGCGTGATAAGACTCCAATGAAATATTCTCATATTCTGGTCTTTAAATATTCCAAAAAACGCGAGAGGTTTGTCGTTGTCCACAACCATCTCCAACAATTTATTTGTCACATAAACATTAAAATATTGTCAGGCCAGTGCGAAACTTAGTCATTCTTTTTCAGTAATGGAGATGTTGTATTTTGTTTCTGGTGGATATTGAGTTTTTTTGACAAGTAGCCAATTAGCCATTCAATCCCATCATCATCTTTCTGAATCAATACATCTCCGACCCCTATATCCCGAGGGTTTCAGAATATTTGGTATGGCTAAAACTGGTGCGGTGATTAATCCTGCTTTAAAATTCTCAAATGCCTCCTGGCATTGTTCTGTCCACCACAATTCTGTGTTCTTCTTTATTAAGTCCGTCAATGGTGCCAATACGCTGCTGAAGTTTGGAACAAACTTCCGATAGAATCCACTCAGTTCCAAAAATCGAAGCACCTCTTTCTTCGAGGATGGTTGTGGAAATTCCTCAAAGCCCTTCGTCTTTGTGTTCCATGGGGTCAATCTTCCATGTCTAATGTAATGTCCCAAGAACGGCACCTTTGCCTTCGTGAATTCTGTTTTCTTTAAGTTTATTACCAAGTTTGCTTCTTGTAATCGTTCAACATGCTCTGCCAACTGTAACGTGTGAGCTTTAAATCACTTGCTAAAGGTCACTACATCATACAGCTAAACTGCACAATTTGTTCATCTGACTGTAACTCTGTTCCTGAGTCACTAAACCTGGCTGTGAAGGGAATTCCTATCACTGGTGACAATACTAATACGTCATCCCCACAGGAAATCGTCAAAATTTCAGAGTTTTTATCTGCCACTTGCTTCATTCTATGCTGTGCCCTTCAGGTGCTGTTTAGCGAACTCACCTACTCCATCTAATCTCTCCCTCACCTCAGATACATAATCCGAGTGTGAGATCTCTGACTTCGGTCCTGTCAATTTATATTCAATTAATTTCAAAGGACCTCTTACTTCATGTACATATATCAACTCAAAGGAAGTCAACTGAGTAGATTTATTTGGGGCAAATAATTTTTGTCCAATGGCAAACAATTCAATGAGACACCTTCATTCCAATCATTCCGGTAATCCTGACAGTACACTGTTAATATGGTCTTCAGCGTCTGATGCTAACTTTCCAAGGCTCCCTGGGATTCAGGATGGGACGCACTTGATTTAAACTGCTGTATGACTAAGCGATCCATGACTTCCTTAAACAGCTGAGCGGTAAAATGAGACCCTTGGTCTGACTGAATCTCTCTGCGGAGCCCACAGTGAGTAAAGAAAGTTACCAACTCCTCCACCTCCCTTTTTACCTTAACACTCCATAATAGAATTGCCTCTGGAAATCTGGTAGACACATCCATTATGGCTTCAAATAATGGTTTCCACCTTTTTTTTAGATAGGGGAGCGACACAACTAATCATAACCTACGTGAAATGTTCTTCGAATGCAGGAATTGGTAACAAAGGTGCTGGTTTTATTACTGCCTGTGACTGACCTATCGTTTAGAATGTTTGACATGTGCAACAAAAAAAAAACCACGTACTTGTGCATTCCAGGCCACTAGAAATGCCTCTGTACCTTAACCTGATTCTTCTGTCCACCTAGGTGACCCCCTGCAGTTAGTTTATGTGCTACCCATAACACTGTACGTTACTGCTAACACAATATCGTGCACTTCAGCCCATTTCCCTTCTGCAGTAACCTATCGGGGTCTCCATTTTAATTTTATGATTCTATCTTTAAGTTAATAATGTTCGACAATATATTCTGATTCCTTTTCTGTGTGTGTGCATGTGAATGTGTGTGTGAATGTGTGTGTATATATCTGTTGTAAGTCCATTAGCCTTTCTGGACTTAAACCCCTCTGCCTGATCCTCTGCCTGTTCAGGTTTTTCCTGCACCGTGACATCAAACAGGGGGTCAGTTCACTAAGCATCAACTCCTTTGGCTTTTCATTTCGGTTTTCCTTCCTGTTCTAACTTATGGCAGTGGAATCTTGTTACTACACAGTCTGGAAAAAATCCTGGGTATTTTTCTTTTAACTCCCCAATTCCCTAGTTTTCCTTTTGCCTTCTCCAACACAAGGGGTGCCACTCCCACCTTGGATCCTGTTAAATTTTTCACAAGAATAAACTATATTCCTGGAAATGACACTCTGTTACTCACTGTCACTGTTACTGCCCCAACCTTGATTTGGCATTCCATCCTGATGTCACACAAGGGAATGCTTAATTTCTAACCCCATTCCACAAATTGTCACGATCTTGATTAATATGACAGAAAGAGTGAAAATACTTTCATCTCTCACTATTCGAGGCCGAGAGAAAGTGAGGGCTGCAGATGCTGGAGGTGAGAGTTGAAAAGTGTGGGGCTGGAAAAGCATAGCCAACCAGGCAGCATCTGAGGGGCAGAAGAGTTGACATTTCAGGCATAAATTCTTCATCAGGAAAGTGGGAGGTGGGGTAAGGGAGGGGGAAGGGGGCCGAGAAATAAATAGGAGAGTGGGAGTGGAGCTGGGTGTACGATAGCTTGGAAGGCGATAGGTAGACGCAGGTGGGGTGTGATGGTGATAGCTCGGAGAGGAGGGTGTTGTGGATAGGTGGTAGGACAACTAGAACCCTCAAACTAGAACCATCATCCACGTTGACTTCACCAAATTCCAAATCTCCCCTCCACCAACCTCTCCCATATCCAACCGTTCAACCTAGCACTGCCCTCTTGAACTGCCCTAACTGGCCATCTTCCTTCCCACCTACCGACTCCACCCTCCAAACCGATATATCACTATTACTCCAACCTACATCTTCTTATCGCCTTCCCGGTGACCCTCCCACCAGCCCAGCTACTGCCCTCGTATTTATCTTTCAGCCCCCTTGTCTCCGCCCCCCCCCCAAATTCCTGACGATGGGTTTCTGCCTGATATTCAATTGTCTTGCTGTCTGGATGCTGCCTGATCTTTTGTGCTTTTCCAGCGTCTCTCTTCTCAACTATTAGAGACTGAGCAGATCCCACATCTCACAAAATTATAACTTCTTGTCCTTCTCCCCCGATCTTTCTAAGTAAACTTTATCTACAGAGGTGAATTCTTTCAGAGATCAGGTACCGACTCCATACCCAGACCCTGCCTCGGCTGTGCACTCTCCTGCAGCTCCTCGACTCTACTTGGGGTCTCCTTTACCAGTTTCACTAATGCCACTGGCTTAGCCTCTTCTACCGCATCTTTCCCCAAAGTGCCTTCCTTCAACGACCATCAAAGTGTGTCCCAGCTTACTTCAATGAGAACACCTTTTCCCAGTGCCCTCCTTAAACCATCAGCACTGTCATTTTATGTGTTCCACTCCCTTATACTGAGAACACCTGAGGCCTTTCACCTCCTTTCAACCCCTTTGGGCTTCTTTTTTCACCTGTGGTAAACTATTGTGCGCTACTGTTTGCTTTGTAATGTGTGAACTTCCCTTCTCCCAATTTCTATCCCTCATTGCATGTAAATTCTCCCGGAAGCTAAATTTCATCTCATGCACCAATGCATATTTACCTGCCATTTCTGCCGCGCTTCTCACTTCTTGAACTTTCTGTTCGTGCACATGAATTCTTACCATTTCTGGAAGTGAGTCTTTAAACATCTCCAGCATAATAATCTCCCTTCGAGCCTCACAGGTCTTATCTATTTTTAAGTCCAGCACACAACTATCAAAATGACTGCAGTTAATTCTTTCAGACTTAACATAAGTCTGACCTGGTTCCGTCTCTATTTTTCTGAACCTCTGTCTACATGCTTCTGGTACCAATTCATAGCCAATCAAAATAGCCAATTTGACACCTGCATAATCTCTTGATCCCTCATCTGACAGCGCTACACATACCTCACCAGCTGTGCCCACCAGCTTAGTCTGAACGAGCATTCCCCACAAGTTCACTGGACACGTCATCTGCCGAGTCATTTTTTTCAAATGAAATAAAAAAAGTTTTGACATTTTTCTCACCGAAATATGGCAAGGTACTAATATATTTGTATACATGCCGACGTTCTCCCTTCATCTCCATCCTGTTAATTCAACTTTCTTGTCTAATTCCCAACTTCTGAATCTCAAATTCTCTCTCTCTTTCTTTTTCCTCTCCTCTTTTTTCTCTCTCTGTTTCCGTCTCTTTCTTTATCTTCTAACTTCAGTTGCCATATTTGCAATTTAAGTTTTTTCTAACTCGACTGCACTTGTCTGTTTCTTTGATACATCAAATTGCTTGACCAAATCCATTACAATTTCAGCTTTCCTTTTGTCCCTGGTTAAACCCAATTCCAACCTATTTGCTAATTCTAAAAAATGTCCTGCTTCTGTCTTTCTAAACTTTCTTGGCAAATTTGGGAACCTCTTTAGTAATTTTAAAAGCCTTTTCCCTCACTTTTAATTTAAACAACCACCAGTAAACAAAATTAAACAGATTTTCAGACCGGTTTTATTTGTAGATCTACGTCACTAATTGCAACGTGTTGGAATTTGCTGGGACATTTTGTACCTGAAATCTGTTCAAATCTGTCCCAGTCCATTACGGCATGGCCCCAAACTGTGGAGACATCTATGTCGAGCACTTCTGTTAATTAAAACCACAAACCCAAGAAAGCTCACCTCACCTCGTAATCTGTTAATACATGAGTGACAAAGAACTCCCAAATTCCACTAATAAAAGAAAAATAACAGTTTGTATGTATGCAAGTTAGCTCGCTGTGCTTGAAGGTTTGTTTTCTGATGATTCGATACTATGACTAGGTAACATCATCAGTGAGAGTCTCTGCTGAAGTGCTGGTGGTATGTTGCGCCTCTCTATTTTTAGGTCTTGGGTTCTTAAGATGGGTGATGTCATTTCCAGTTCTTTTGTTTTACAAGAGTAGGTAGATAGGATCTAAATTGATGCGTTTATTGATGGACTTCTGGTCAGAATGCCTTTCCTCTCAGAATGTCCTTGCGTGTCTTAGTATATGTGTACTTTGTCTCAGTCAAAGTGGTGCCCTTCTTTGTCTGTATGTATGGAACATAGTGATAGTGCGTCCTGTCTTTTGGTGGCTAGTTGGTGTTCGTGTATCCGCGTAACACAACAACAGGACAGTTTCAATGGTGGAACAATGATTTTATATGCACTGTTTAATCAATGTGTGTGTGCAGATAAGTAACATTTTTCATATGTGCACAACACATTCTAAATGAATAACGGAGACACAGTTAACAAAAAGTGATGCATATGATGTAAAGAATTTATAAAACATTAAAACATCATTTGATTCTCATCTAAAATGATATGTTCCCTTTCTCTCAACGATCCCTCCTTTTCTGGAATTCTCCACTCCAATCTCTCCTTCTTATCAGGATGTGTTATAAATGCTTGCTTCTGGTGTCCCAACTCATTTCAGTTAATCCCCTTTCTACAAGAATTCAATATGTTGGCCTGTTGGATATTTTCCAAAGCTAGTGTCTGTCATATTATTGGAAATAAAAATTCTGGCATCAGAGCCAGCATTTGAACACATTGCTCTGTTGTCCATGCACTATACAAAGGACCACAGCGCACAGGAATTGCCAAAAACATTGAGGGATATGCATCTACTTCTTTCGATGATCTAGTTTTCTCATTTTTCACATTTCCTCATCTATGTTGTCTCGCTCTTTCTCTCTTTGTATCTAGTTAAGAAATTTACCAATTATTCTTTGCGTCTCTTCTCTCAAAGCTCCTTCTTTCAGTTTATATCTATTGCTCTCTTCTTGATGTAATGTGATTATAAATGTGCAATGTAACTTCAAAGGCATGCGGGAGGACCTGGCCAGAGTTAATTGGAAGGGGAGCCGAGCTGGGCAGACCATGGAACAGCAAAAGCAGGAATTTCTGGGGATATTTTGGAGGATATCAGAAATTCATCCCAAAGGAGATGAAACATACTCATGGCAGGACAAGGCAACCATGAGTAATAAGGCATCAAACCAAAAAAAGAAACATACAATGTGGTGAAGATGATTGGGAATCCAGAGAATTCATTGGCTCTGAAACTCCATTAGGCTGGCATCACTGACACAACAGAGCTCTTAATCATGGTCAGGGAGAGAAACAGAGGAAACACATTCACTTTAAACACAGAAAATGGTATTACTCAAGGAAAAAGATTCAGATGAATTAAACAATTGAATTAAAATCAGTTAATTGTTTTGCAGAATGTGTCAGATTGAAAGCATGACCCGGGAAGAGGCCCTCAGCAGAATGACAGTATGAAAATGGAAGTGTTACCACATCAGAAACCAGAGTAGGTCACTGAGTACATGACTGATGGGTGAATGGGTCTCGATGTGAACTAAGGGACAGACAGCAGAATTGCATTGCAGATATTGCAGCTCAAAACTGCGTATTTATGTAGTGCTGTAGACTACAGCAGAAGGAGAAGCAAAACAGCATTCAACCACAACCTGTAACTTTTAGCCTCGAATAATTTCCTCAGTCTGCCATTACCATCAATATGATCTATGTTTCAGTAATGACTGTGGGTGAACATGACTGGGTCAGAACCACGTGAACCTAAACCTGATGCTCACCCATTAAAGCTACCACATTTGACCAACAAATCTGATCAAAGCTCCGCAATCCTGTCACATTCTGACATAACTGGTGATGGATGATTAAACAAATGACTGGAGCAAAGGGCTCCACAAATATCCCCACCCTCAGTAATCGAACAGCTCTGTCCATCAGTGTAAAAGACCAGGATGTGGTATCTGCACCAACCTCAGCCAGAAGTGTGGAGTTGATGATCCACCTCACCCTCGCCATGATACCCACAGAATCACAGATGCCCGTCTTCAACCAATTCAATTTGCTGTTCGTGACATGAAAAAACAGCTGAACACAGTACGTACGAAAAAGGCGATGGTCCCTGACCCCATTCCTGTAATAGGACTGAAGACTTGTGCTGCACAACAAGCCGTGTCCCTGGGGAAACTGATTCATTCCAGCTCCAACTCTGACATCTCCCTGGTAATGTGGAAAATTACTCAACTATGTCCAGTTCCTAAGAGGATTATAATTACAATCTGACCAGTTACCTCCCCCTCAGACCCACCTCGACAGTCAAATTGGTGGGAGTTCTTTTTGACAGAGTTATCAAACAGCACAGAAATAACCTGCTCAGTATGATTTCAGATAGGTCCCCATGTAGAGATCGTGCAGCTGTGGAAAAGTCACTGGATTACTAATCCAGACCAGGCTAATGCACTGGCAGCTGGTGGAAGTTAAACACAATTGACAAAATATTAGGATGCAAAATCTGGTGTCCGTAAATAGTGACCTTCAAGCCAATGTCGATTGTTCACACCAATTTGCTTCACAAATGTCTTTTTAGAAAATGAATCTCCCGTGCTTTCCTGGTCTGGCCTAAACGTGACTGCAGACACACAGACATGTGATAAACTCTTCAATGGTCTCTGAATCCGCCAAACAAGACATTCTATTGTATGAAACTGTACCGAGGTCTAAAGGATAAAACCGGACAGAACACCCGGCCCCAGCCTCAGTATCGGAATAGGGAATGAGAAACACAGTCCTGTTGACCCTGCAGAGACCTCCTTCCTAACATCTGAGAGCTTGTGACAACATTAACAAACTACATAGAAACATCGGGAATGGAGTAGGTCATACAACACATTGAGCCTTCCCCCATTCCAGTTCATGTTCAAATATGTACACACTGCACTTTTCCCACACACTGTACACATCCCTTAATGTGATTAACTGTGGGAAGCTATAAAGTAGGAAGTGCACTCGTCCCTTTGGTCTGTCGAGTTTGCTACCCAATTCAATATAATGATACCTGGCCCTTTATTTCCATATCGTTCTCCTTCTCTCCCACCATTCCTTTACTGTCTCTACGTCCGTATTTATTTTCAGTGTCTTGGCTTCCAGGTTCGAGTGCATTCCCCAGGTTCACCAGTCGCTGAGTGCAGACATTTATTGTCATCTCATTGCAGAATGGTCTGTCTGTACCTAATACTGTGGACCCTTGTTTTAGATACCACAGCCAGGGGAATTATTATCCCTGCTTCCAATCCATCTCACCCTGTCAGAGCTTGATATATCTCACTGAGATCTCCACTCATTTTCCTAAACCCCATAGAATACAGGCCCAGTCGCCCCAACCTCTGCTCCCACAACAAGCCTGTCATCACAAAGATCGGTCTGGTCATCCTTCACTGCTCTCCCTCAATGTCAGGTTTGTCCTTTATTATGTACCGAGACCAAATCTGCACAGAATACTGCACAGTGTTTGAGATAGGGTCACACCAAAGCCCTCTACAGCTGCAGTAAGACACCCTTACTCCTGGACTCAAATCCCCCTGAAATGAAGGTCAGCACATCATTGATCTTCCTATCTGGTTCTTGCTCCTGCAATATTGCTTTCAGTGACTGGTTTACAGGGAGATCCAGATCCTTTGCAATGTTGTAGCTCCCCAGTTGGTAGGGCTATGTACACTGGGCAGCGTGTGAATGCCATTCCCAGTATTGACTTCTGGCTTCAGACCTCACTGCGCTGCAGGGACCTCGAAGGGCCGCGCAGAAGGAACCAACAAAAAGGCCCATACGTCGCTTTTTAGATCAACATGTTTCAAACGATCCCTTTTCAAATGAAAAGCTGCCAATCTCTTGTTCCCACTAAAGGGTACACCGTCACCTCTACCCACCTTGCTCTCCTTCTGCCACGTATTTGCCCATTCACTCCTCTTGTCTTAGTCATCTTGAAGCTTTTTTACAACCTCCTCACCCACTCGCAATCCAACATCCTTTAGTTCTCTCAGCAGGTTGGGATATATTGTATTTGATTCCCGCAACCAAATGTTTAATGGCTATTGTGAACAGATGGGACCCGAGCACCGATACCTGTGATACTTCAGCAACCTTCCTCTGTTCAAAAAATCTGGTTTTTCAATTAATTTATTTTGTGAATCTGGGTGTGACTGGCTGGGCCGGCATTTATTTCCTGTCCCTAGTTGCCCCTTGAGAAGGTGGTGGTGAGCTGCCTTGTTGAACCGCTGCGGTCCACTGTGGATTCAGTGATAGTAACACCATTGAATGCCAAGGGCAGTGTTTAGATTGCATTTTAGTGGTGATGGTCACGGTCTGGCAATTGTGTGATGTGAATATTACTTGCCACTTGTCAGCCTGGATACTGTCCAGATCTTGCTGCATTTGGACATAGACTGCTTCAGTATCTGATGAGCCACAATGTTGCTGAATATTGTGCAATCATTGGCGAACATCCCCACTTCTGACCTTAGAATAGAGGCAGGTCATTGCTCAAGCAGCCCTGAAGATGTATGGACCTAGGCCACTGCCCGAGGGACTCCTACAGACTTGTCCTGGAGCTGAGTTGACTGACCTTTATCAACCATGACCACCTTCCTACATGTTAGGTATGATTCCAACCAGCGGGGAGTTTCCCTCTGATACCCATTGATTCCAGTTTTGCTAAGGCCCCTTGATAACACACTTGGGCGAAGACAGCCTTGATTTAAAGGGCTATCGCTCTCACCCCACCTCTGTAATTCAGCTCTTTTGTCCATGTTTGAACCACGGTAATGAGGTCAGGAGCTGAGTGGCCCTGGTGGAGCCCAAACTGAGCGTCATTGACCAGGGTATTGCTGGGCAGGTGCTGCTTGAAAGCACTGAGACCTTTCACCACTTTACTGATGATCGAGAGTAGACTGATGGGTTGGTAATTGGCCGGATTGGATTTGTTCTGCTTTTTATATACAGGAGACACTTGGGGTAATTTTCCACATAATCAGGGAAATGTAATTGTTGTAACGGTATTGGAACAGCTTGGTGAGGGCAGTGACAAGGTCTGGAGAACAACGTTTCAGTACTATTGACAGAATATTGTCAGAGTATGTACCCTCTAGGGTATCCAGTATCTCCAACTGAAACTAGATATCGCATGGAGTGAATCAAATTGGCTGATGACTGGTAACTGAATTGTTGAGCACCACTGGAGGAGGCTGAGGTGGATCACCACTCAGCACTTCTGACTGAAGATTGTTGCGAATGCGTGAATATTATCTTTTGCACTGAAGTGCTGGGCTTTTCCATCATTAAGGATGGGGATACTTGTGGAATCTCCTACTCCGACGACTTGTTTAATTGTCCATAACTATTCTCAACTAGAAGTGGAAGGACTGCAGAGCTTAGATCTGATCCGTTGCTTGTGGAATCACTTAGCCTGTCTGTCACTTACTGCTTATGCTGTCTGGAGCACAAGTAGTCCTGTTTGGTGACTTCATCTGGCAGACACCTCATTATCAGGTATGCCCGGTGCTGCTCCTGCCATCCTGCACACTCCATTGAACCAATGTTGATCCTCTGGTTTGATGGTAATTGTTGTGAGGAGGATATGCCAGGCCATGAGGTTGTGCTGGAGTACAATTCTGCTGCTATTGATGACCCGCAACACGTTATGGAAACCCAGATAGATCTGTTCGAAGTCTGTCCCAGTTAGCACGGTGATAGTGCCACCTAAAATGGTGGAGGTTATTCTCAATGTGCAGGTGTGACTTTATTTCCACAATAACTATGCAGTGGTCATTCTTACCGACACTGTCATGGACAGATACTTCTGCAACTGGCAGATTAGTAAGGCTGTGGTCAAATATGGCTTTTCCCTCTTGTGGGTTTCTTCACCACCTGCCGTAGACCCAGTCTCTCATTTATATCCTTTAGGATACGGCCAGCTCAATCAGTAATGCTGCTGCTGAACCACTCTTTTTGTGGACATTGACGTCCCTAACCCAGAGTTACCTTAAATTAAACCTTAAATCTTACCTTAAATACAATGTCAGGCTGTTGCTCCACGTGTCTGTTTATTTCTATTCACTGTTTCTTGCCTGCTGTCCCATTCTAGAAACATGACCATATATTTGCCCCAATCCACTAAGATTTGAATTTGCAAATTAGGCTGGGAGCTTTATCAACATTTTTCTGAAAATCCACGTGTTTTACATCCATTGTTTCTCTTTCATTTGTCTCCCAGTCTGTTTCTCAAACATAATTCCCATTTCATAAATCTATGTTAGTGTTGTCTATGACCATTACTTTCAGTCCCAATGATTTCTCCCAAACCATTTATTTACTATGTTCTGTGTTCCATGTACTATTTCGTTTTCCAGACCAGACTTGGTTTTCCTGGTATTGTCAGAAAGTTCTGTAAAGACAGAACTGAAGTTGGGGATTCATAGTTTTGCCATTTCCCTGTTTCCCATTCTCCATTCTCTGGTTTCAAACTGGAAAGAAACTGCACTGTTTTTTCATACTTCTCACATTGACATAATTTGACAAGCTATAACAGTTCACTCTTATAACCTTGTGAACATTATCTTCAGAAACCCATCAATTCCTATCTTAAGCTGCTCAGCTCCACATCAGACACGCACAGGAGCATAGTCTCTGTACCAACAGAAATACAGCACGATCTATATTAGTCCCACTTTCCAACACCAGGCACATAGCCTGGAATGTTATGAAAGTTCCAAATGCTCGTCCAAGTACTTTTAACGTTGAGAGGTTAGCCGTGATAATTCCCCACTCAGGAAGTACATTCCAGACCTCAACACCCTCTGGGTGAAAAAAAGTAATCTTTAAATCCTCTCTGAACCTCAAACCCTTCACTTTAAACGTGATGTCCCTTGTTCTTGACACATTGTCTAGAAGGAACAGTTGTTGTCTGTCCACACTGTCCATGCCCCTTGTTAACTTATCCTTCTGAATCACATCCCCCTCAGCCTCTCCGTCCAAAGTAAACAACCCGAGCTTATCTCACCTCTCCCCATAGCTGATATGCTCCATCCCAGGGAACATCCTGGTGAATCCCCTCTGCAAACCCCTCCAGAACAATCACATCCATCCTGTAATGAGGCTCCCAGAACGACATACAGTACTCCAACGTGGACTAAACCAAGCCCTGTATAGCACTTATAATCTACTCCCTGCTTAACAAACGCTACACCCAAGGTTCAATTCTCAGCTAGTCTATTACCCTGTTCAGTCACATTCAGGGATGTGTGGAGAAATACCCTCTGACCTTCCTAGTGTGCTGCCAATCATTGTGTACACCCCATGTCTGGTTCCTCCTTCCAAAGTACATCACCTCATATTTATCAGGATCACATTCCATCTGCCATTAATCTGCCCATCTGATCATTCCACTTGTATTTTCCTGTAAAATCAGAACTTCCTCCTCAATGCCAACCATTCGGCCAATCTTTGTGTCAAACACAAACTAACTTATCACAATTCCCACCCCTCCACCCACTCCCCCTCCAGATTCACATCTATACCATTTATGAATGCTACAAACAATAAGGGACACAGCACTGATCCCTGTGGTACACCAGGGAACACTGGTCTCCAGTCACACAAACAGCCTTCTCCCACCACCCTCTGTCTCCTGACACTAAGACAAATTTCGTTGTAACTTTTCAAGTTATCCTTGATACTCTGAGATTTTACTTTATGTTTTTCAGTTTCCCATGTGGAACTTTGTCAGAGGCCTTGTTGCAAATCTAAATAAGCGACCTCCTCAAACTAATTCAATCAAATTCATTAGATGTGACTTCACTCTGATAAAGTCATGATGGTTATCCCTGATCAAACCTTGTGACTCTGATTGGAGTTCGATTTTCTCCTTCTCTATATTCTCCAGTAGTTTCCTGAACAGTGATCTAATACTCGCTCGTCCATAGTTACCTTGGCAAATCTCTACCACCCTTACTGTGAAGTGGAATCATATTAGCTGTTCTCAAGTCCCTCTGGCACCTCCCCTGTGGTCAGATTCCAATTAAAGTCTCCTCCCTTGACTCCAACATTATCCAGACCTGTGGATCGGTCCAATTTTATACCAGACACAGCCTCACACCCCCGCTCGTATTTTACATCAATCTGTTCAAGAGCTTTCCAGTCCATCTTCTCGAATTCTGTACCTGCATCCTCCTTCTCCCAAGTAAAACAGCTGTGATGTTTACATGTAACAATCTATCAATGTTCTCCGGCTTGACACACTGATTGCCCCCCTTTGGTTTCTGATGGATACTAACTATTTGCTGATTATTCTGTTCTACTTGCCCGTGTAGAATACCGTGAGATTCTCCCTAATCTCGCCTGCTTGCCCTTCTCCATGTCTCTCTGTTATTCAGTCCCCTCTATGTTCCTAAGTTTCTAAGTTTCACTACAATCACCTCTCATCTTTTGAAATTCGAGATCACAGGCTGAGTTTCCCCATCAGACGATCTTGCCATTATATGGATTAATCTGGAGAATACCTTTCGCAGTTCCTCTGTAGTCAGTATATTCTATCTTAGATTGGGACTCCAAACGGTACGCAATACTCTAAGTTTAGTCTCAGCAACACTGTTTCCAGCTGGTGCACGACATTTTCTATATTCCAATTACATTCACATGAATGTAAACCTAATTTTTAGTTTCCTATTTGCATGCGTTCTTCCCAATTCCTTTCACTTTAACTTTCCTTATGATGTTAGTGGGAGAGTTCTTAATGAAAGATCCTCCTGAATATCCAACGATACGTTATCCACTAGCTCCTTGTTGCCTACGTCCACAAGAATCATCTTCCAACCATTCCAAAAAATGTTTGCCACTTATGGTTTTCATTTCATCGATGTATTATCATCCTCCCCAGTTTTCCAATTACCTTCTATATATCCAGTAACACGTTCTTTGTAATTCAGCCCAAGAGACACCCGACCGCGGAGTTAACTGATCGGTAGTTCACCACTCTCCATCTTCATCCTTTCTTAAACTGTTGGATAATATTTATAACTTTTGCCATATCCAGATTGGCTAAACATCTTTCCGGAATGTATTGGAAAATAACGTGATAATCTGCGATGCATTCAATATGCCATTTGCTGCTTCCTCTGGAATTCTTGTATGAAGTACATCTGATCTGTCAGATTTATAGATACTCAATCCAGCTTTCTTTTCAAAGATGACCTCAACACTGATAAGAATGGTCTTAGACTTTACTTACACAAGTCCCATGGTCACTTGGTATTTCTGGGAGAATTTCTGGATATTCTGCCTTGAAGATAGACCCAAAGAAATTGTTTCTTTCCCCTGTGATTTCTCTGTTCTCTACAATAAATTACCCTGTCCGCACACCTACTGTTCCACATGTGACCTTGTTTTTAGTTTTGTTTCATACACTGATGTACTTTTTTTTAAAGCAGTCTTTATGTTTTTTTAGCAGTCTTTATGTTTCTCTTCAGCAGTCTATATGGTTTTCTTTAGCAATCTTTATGTTTTTCTTTTGTTTGCATTCTGTTTCGCTTTTTGATTTCCTTCTCATTTTCTTGGTCATCCTTTACTGGGTCTACATTTCTCTGAATCCACTGGCTTACAACAACACTTGGCATTTTTCTAAGCTGCCTCCTTTGACCTAATAGGTAGTTAAAGGTGAGGCTGAAAGGGTTAGGTCGGAGAGGAGGGTGGACCAGATTGATGGGAAGGAAGATGAACACATTGGAACGTTCAAAAGGGGGAGTGTGCTGAGTTGGAATATTGGACTGGGATAAGGTGGAGTTACGGGAAATGGGGAAACTGGTGAAATCTACATTAATTCCCTGTGGTTGGAGTGTCCCAAGCCAGAAAAGGAACCTTTCTTCATCCATGCTTCGGGTGGTTAGGGTTTGGTGATGGAGGAGGCCCAGGACTCTCATGTCCTTGGCAGAGTGGAAAGGGGCGTTAAAGTGTTTAGCCACAAGGTGGTGGAGTTGGTCAATGTGGCTGTTCCAGCGATGTTCTCTGAAATGATCCACGTATGTCTCGCCAATGTAGAGAAGACCACACTGAGTTTAAAGGATGCAGTAGATGAGGTGTTCTGTCTCCCTTCATCACCTATCACTTTCAACACCACCTTCGTCTCCCTATTGCATTCCGAGCTACCTGCCTCCTGCCACACCCCCTTCTCATTTATCCCTCAGCTCCCTTGACCCAGAAGCCTCATTCCTGATAAAGGGTTGTGCCCGAAACGTCAATGCTCCTGCTCCGAGTACGCTGCCTGACTGTGCTTTTCCAGCGCCACTGATCTCCAGCAGCTGCAGTGCCCACTTTCTCCTCACACCTTCAGGGCTTGCATGATTCAGATTTATAACAGTGACTTCAAATAAAACAAAAACTACCGTGTACTCAAACAGCATAAAAGAAAAACAATACATTGTGTTCACAGTTCCCAAAAGGTCCTTTACAGCAAAGTTTTCAATTATCTTTTCTGATCATCCAACATCAATTTCTAAATACCCTGATCTCGAGCTCAGTGCTCGACAAAATGTTAATGCCAGCGATCTAACACATTCTCATGAAATCCATTTTTCCCAGCATTAGCATTCAGTTGGGTTCACACAGTTTAGATATAATGTAAACAGTACATTATTACTGCAGTACCCACAAATGTGTATATCTCATTTTCCTGTTTTATAACATGTCCAACATTTGTATTGCAGCTTTCACTTTGATATCTAACTCCCATCAATGTTTCCTTCTGCTTGCTGTTTTTATGCTCCACCTTACAAGATTCTGTAAAATCTGAGTGACGTGGACTTTGGGGAGATTAGTCGTAGAGATCATCTTGCCACATCATTTATGATCTTCTTAAGCATCATTGTGACATTTTCTCGAGTTTTCCCGTTATCCTAGTGGAGTAGAGAAGAACAATGATCATTCAACAATGCTCTATATTTGCCCCAGCGTGCTGAGACTGCTCTAACCTGGGTGGGAACCTTACAACAGGCTGGTAAAGCATTGCTGCTGCTGTACAGGATCTTAGTGAGTTCACATCTGGAGTAGTGTGTACAGATTTGGTCTCTTCAATGAAGAAAGGATGTTGTTATGTTGGAAGCAGCTCAGAGATGGTTCCCTCAGCTGATTCCTGCAATGAAGGTGCTAGCTTATATCGAAAGGATGATCAGGTTGATCCAATAGCCATTGGAGTTTACAAAAATGAAAGAAGATCTTATTTCAACATAGATGACAGGAAGGAGTCAACAACTGAAGAGAATTACACAGATAGTGGGGGAATCCATTCCGTTCTCCAGCCTGATACACACGAACAACAGAAGGATATTCAGGCCTTTGACACTGTTACACCAGAATAGGACGAGGCTGTTCAGCCCCTGAAGCCGAATATATATTTCCAGGAGGACAGGAGGAGGCCAATCAGCCCCGTGATTCTATAACACTGGCCCCAGAGTTGGCCATGCAGCACCTGTATCCTATTACACAGCAACAGGATCAGCCCATTCAGCCATCTCAAGTCCGTAACATAGGAACTGAAAGCGGTCACACAGTGACTGGAGATTTGTTACACTGGGATAACAGGAGGCCATTCAGACCCACTGAGTCTGTTGCAAGAGAATTGGATAAGGATAAAAAAAATCTGAGACTTATTTCATGAGAAAGGAGGAGGTAATTCAGACACGTGTCTGTTGTGTGGGAACAAGAGAAGACCAATCGCTCCCTTCGTCCCATCTCTGGGATACATGAGGAGACCGTTCAGTATCTCCACCGATTATGGAGAAATATGAGAAGACCCATCAGACCCTCAGAATGTTACACAGTAACGGGAAGATTCCATAATCCCCCACCCCTCTAACGCATCAACAGGAGGTGGTCATTCTGGCCTTGGAGATGACAACTTGGGAACCCCAGAAAGACTTCATCCCATCGATTTTGTACACCAGCAGGATGTTGAGTCCAGTCAGCCACACATACCGCTTATGTAGCAACTGGATCACATCTCTTAAAACCCTTTTGCCCATCAAACAGGAATTCAAAGAAAACGTAAAGGGTTTAGAAAGGGAAAAACTTATAATAACTGAATACATTAGGGAGTAAAATGTAACAATAAAGTATTGTAATTTAAGGCAAATTATTCGAACCCATTGTTGTGGACATTTGCAAACGTAAACCACAATCCATCGGAGTCAACATGGTTTTACAAAGGATAAATCATGATTGAAGTGTTTTCTTGATTTCTTTAAAGATGTGACAAACAAGGTGGATAGTGGGAATCCTGGAAATGGAATATATCTGGTCTTCGTGAAGGATTCAGATACGTCACTTCTCCAAAGAGTGAGTGGTAAGACCAGACAGCATGGGTTTAGAAATAATTTATTGGTTTGGATGGAGGATTGGATAACTAACAAAATGCAGTCAGATGAATAAACTGTGTCAATTTCTATTGGAAAATGCAATTTGTTGGGTGTCATACATTTCAGTTCTCATGCTTCAACCATTTGGGATCGATATTATTACTCGGTGGACGGGATAGAAAATACTATAGCTACATTTTCAGATGACACTAACATTGGTGGGAAATTACTTCGGAATGATGATGCAAGAGATTTAAAAACTATATGAATAGATTGGGTGAATGGGCAAACATTTGGCAATGAAAATTAAAGTGGATAAATATGGGGTTATTCAAGTTGGCCAGCCTAATAAAAAGGCAGATGATTATCTAAATGGAGAGAAACTTCAAAGTGCTTAAGTGCAGAGGGAGCTGGGTGCCTGCTTGCATATCACAGAAAACTTGCCTGTGGGTACTTGAAGTAATGAGGAATGCAAGCATAACTTCAGCGTTTATTTATAAAAGGATAGAGTAGAAAGGTAGGGAGTGTTGCTGTAGCTATGCAAGGCATTAGTGAGGCTGCAAGTGGAGTACAGTTTGGGTGTCCTGCAGAATGAGGTATTTCCATTGGAGGCAATTCAGAAGAGCTTCATTAGATTGATTCCATATTTGAAGTGTTTGTCTTATGAAGAGAAATTGAGCAGTTTAGGTCTATACTCTCGAGTTTATAAGAATGAAAGGAGAGCAAATTGAGGTCTGTAAAATGCTAAACGTAATTGAAAGTGTAGCTGTTGAATGGATAATTTTTCATGTGGCGCAATCTACAATAAGACACTACAGTTTGAGGATCGAGAGAAAGTAGGGATGTCGAACAGAGGCCGCGATGACACCAGCCATGAACGTATTCCATGGCGGAGCAGTTTCGAAGGGTTGGATTCCTGACTGATTCTCCTTGTTCATATTCAGCTTTACGACTGTGTTACACAGTAATGGGGGAGGATTATGTATCAAACAGGAAGCAGGTACTCCGGATAAAACAGTCCAAATCAGTTTGACACAACGTCACCAGTGGAGTCACACAGTGACCAGTGCTGGGTCCTCAACTATTTACAATCTATATCAATGATCAGGAGGATGCAACAGATATACAGATACTGATTTTGGTCATGTTGCTGTGATAAGCAAGAGAGTAAATTATCAAGAGAGAGTGGAGGGTCTACAGATAGATACAGAGAGGAAATGGCAATGGAGAATAATTTGGCAGCTGCAATATAACATGATATAACTGTCATTTCATTTACAGGAATAATGGAAGGCAGTATGTTACTGAAATGGAGAGGGATTACAGGGATTAATGATACTGTGTACTGGGGGGTTCACTCAGACCCGTTCAGACATGGGAGGTTTTGCTCCATCCCTGATCGTCTGCTCCCAGACACTCCAAGTGACCCCATTGCTCTCCGTACACATGGAATGTTTTGAAGTGTTTGGTTGGTGATGGGGGATGCTATTTTTAAACGTGTATCAAGGGATGGCCTTTATCCAAGATACATTCATTCTTTTATACATAAAGATCTGAAGACGATGGGAATGGCTGCCTGCTTGTGAATGAAGAGGCTGTGGCTGCAGTGAGGACAGGGCTATTCACCAACATGATGTACTGTGATGGGCACGCTGCAAGATTAATACAGACAGTGCTCCTTCAGTTCCTCTACCTCTCCCCATTGACACGGCTACTCCGCAGATACCATGCACACCATCGGGAATCCCATTATACTGGATACACCCGGCAGCTCCCTGCTGAGGGTGAAACAATGTATTTACCTCATCCACCATTTTTATCCTCCGTCACTGAATGGTTACATTGATGGCAACATACTGGGAGATGATGGATAGGTCACCCAGTCCTGTTTGAAAGTTCCAGAACATAGAAGTTGAATGAAACTGTGACCTGAACAGCCACTGGCAGCACCATCCTCCCCCTGGTGTGAAGCTGCAGGACATGTTAAAGGAGGTGACACCGCTCTGTGACCAGCTCCTTGTTCAATCAGTGTCCTCTCACACTCTGCTCCTGGGTTAAGTGGAGCTTGGGAAGCTGTTCCTGGAAAATCCGGGGTGGACACAGCAGATCCCTTTCCCCACACACACTGCGTGGTTTCAAAGCTTCCCCTGTCTGCAACCTCTGCTCCATTTGTTGTTCATGTTGCAGATCCAGATGTTGTAATTACAGTCCCCAGGCTCCATCCAAAGTTGAGTCACCAAATCCAAAGGTCACCCTGAATATCTGAGGCAGCTCAGAGCACAACCTCCAGCAAACCATCCCCAGCTGCTGCACTAACATTTCAATAACAGGAGTCAGTTAGAAACCCCTCGTCTATAAGTGTTGTGGACCAGATCAGATTCCCGCAAAATATAATAAGAAGGCCGCTTAGACCCAAACCTTTCCTTATTTTGAATATAGATGTGAAGTGTGCTTTCCAGATATGTTGTGACTGGTCAAACCACTCGACGTTAAGCAAAACATAATCTATTTAAATGCTTTAGTTAAAATACAATCAAAGAAAAGAACATTTCCGGATGGCTTATATGTTGGAACAGTTACACAAACAATAGATTCCGTACCTTCTTGGTATACACCGCTTGGCACAACGATATATTCAAATACAGATTCTTACATGCAGTTTTCTGATCCAGGAGAAATTAACATCAACAGAGATCTCAGAGAGAAAAGCAGCTGGGGGTCCTGTATTGAAACTCCGAACATATTTGGGATCCCCAGCAACTTCTGAATGCTGCAGCTAAAAACAAAACGAGGAAACCTGGTCTGGGAGAGCTGGCCACTACCCTTCCATTGTTATCACCATTTTAATAAAACCTAAAGGCTTTCTCAGTTATTTACTTAAACTGTTTTCAGACAGAAATTCTTCACCTCTGCCTTAAAAACCTCTCGTCAAAAAAAAAACTAAGATAAAGTAATCTCAAAGTTTGGGAGAAGATTTGTATCTCGGGTGCTCGTTGTTGTGGTTCTGTTCGCCGAGCTGGGAATTTGTGTTGCAGACGTTTCGTCCCCTGTCTAGGTGACATCGTCAGTGCTTGGGAGCCTCCTGTGAAGCGCTTCTGTGCTGTTTCCTCCGGCATTTATAGTGGCCTGTCTCTGCCGCTTCCGGTTGTCAGTTCCAGCTGTCCGCTGTAGTGGCCGGTATATTGGGTCCAGGTCGATGTGTTTGTTGATAGAGTCTATGGATGAGTGCCATGCCTCTAGAAATTTCCTGGCAGTGCTTTGTTTGACTTGCCCTATAATGGTAGTGTTGTCCCAGTCGAATTCATGTTGCTTCTCCTCTGTGTGTGCGGCTATCGAGGATAGCTGGTTGTGTCGTTTCGTGGCTAGTTGGTGTTCATGGATACGGATCGTTAGCTGTCTTCCTGTTTGTCCGATGTAGTGTTTTGTGCAGTGCTTGCATGGGATTCTGTACACGACATTGGTTTTGCTCATGTTGGGTATCGGGTCCTTCGTTCTGGTGAGATATTGTCTGAGAGTGGCTGTTGGTTTATGTGCTGTTATGAGTCCTAGTGGTCGCAGTAGTGTGGCTGTCAGTTCGGAAATGCTCCTGCTGTATGGTAGTGTGGCTAGTCCTTTGGGTTGCGGCATGTCCACAAGCTAGGGACACAGCCAGGCAGAACGGATTCAGGATGATCCAGGTAATGATTACAGACGCTCACGGCAGACTACACAAATACAGACAAGAAATTGCGCGTTAAAACCGTTAATTTCAAAAACCACCAATCAGGAAAGGACCTGGACCATAGAACAGGCCGTCGCCATAGGACAGAACAGGTCCACACACCGCAAAAAAAAAAACGTCACTAAAAGAAAAACTGGTCAAACTAACACACAACGAAGAGGACACCACAATACACACCTGGGTTAAAAACCTCTCCCACAGACAGCTCACACACAAGGAAAGAACAAAACTGGCTAATGGGCTCAACTACAACCACAGGGACGCCAAGACAGCAGACTTCCTAGCAGCACTAGAATGCACACTCAGGAATAATGGACTGACAGAAGAGACACAACAAACAGTGAGACAAAATATCGTACATCTGATAACTAGAAAAAGACAAACACAACCTCAACACCAAGGAGAGGGAAGCACTAAAATCACTAAGAAATGATAAGAACATAATCATACTACCAGCAGACAAAGGCAGAATGACGGTCATCCTGGACAAAGCAGAGTACATCCAAAAAGCACAACAACTACTTGCAGATATCAACACCTACCAAAAGCGGGAGTTTGACCCCACCCCACAGCTCACTAATAGGATAAACACACTCAGGAATCTACAAAAAAGCGGACAGATAACCAGGTCTGACCGACAAAGAATGAAACCTGAAAGCAACAACACCCTCAGATTCTATGGACTACCCAAAGTGCACAAACCAGACATCCCACTCAGACCCATAGTATCACTACCAGGGACACCATCACACAAACTGTCCAAAGAATTACAGCAGAAACTGAAACACCTGATCAGCGGATCCAGACAATCTATACAATCGACACAGGAATTCTTGGACATCATCAGAAATAGTCACATAGACAAGGAAGAAACTCTGGTCTCATTCGATGTAACGGCACTCTTCACCTCTATCGACAAAACCCCAGCCAGAGAAACAATAGCCAACCCTTCTAGACAGACATAACAGACAACAGGACGTTAAATCTATCAACAAAGACGGCATACTTAAACTACTGGACTTGTGCCTCACAACACACTTCACATTCAACAACCAGATGTACGAACAAATCAACGGAACACACATGGGCTCACTGATCTCTGGAGTCATAGCAGAAGTGGTAATGCAAAAGTTAGAACAAACAGTCTTATCGCAAATTCAACCCACACTCTGGGTCAGATACGTGGATGACACCTTTGTAATAATTAAAAACACAGAAAGAGAGAACACACACCAGATCATCAACGCCACACTCACAGGAATCCAATTCACTAGAGAGGAAGAAAAGGACAACCAACTCCCATTCCTAGACGTGATGGTACAGAGAACACCGAACGGAGAGTTCACCACAAAGGTTTAAAGGAAAGCCACACACACAGACCAAGTCCTAAACTATGAAAGCAACCACCCCAACACACACAAACGAAGTTGCATCAAGACACTATTCAAAAGTGTCACAACACACCAGAACTGCAAAAAGAGGAAGAGGAACACCGATACAAGGTATTCGACAAAAACGGATACTCTCGCAATTTCATCAACAGATGCCTAAGGGAAAGACAACGGAACGAGGACATGCTGCAACCCAAAGGACTAACCATACTACCATACATCAGTAGCATTTCCGAACTGACAGCCAGACTACTGCGACCACTAGGACTCATAACAGCACACAAACCAACAGCCACTCTCAGACAATATCTCACCAGAATGAAGGACCCGATACCCAACATAAGCAAAACCAATGTAGTGTACATAATCCCATGCAAGGACTGCACAAAACATTACATAGGACAAACAGGAAGGCAGCTAACGATCCGTATCCATGAACACCAAATAACCACGAAACGACATGACCAGCTATGCTAACCAGCCACACACACAGATGAGAAGCAACATGAATTCGACTGGGACAATACTAGCATTATAGGGCAAGCCAAACAGAGAACAGTCAGGCAATTCCTAGAGGCATGGCACTCATCCACAGACTCTATCAACGAACACATCGACCGGGACCCAATAGACTGGCCACTACAGAGGACAGCTGGAACTGACAACCGGAAGCGGCAGGGACAGGCCACTATAAAAGACGGAGGAGACAGCACAGAATCGCTTCACAGGAGGCTCCCAAGCACGGAGGATGTCACCGAGACAGTGAACAAAACGATTGCAGGACAAATTCCCAGCTCGGCGAACAGAACCACAACAGAAAATAACCTTTTTACAGTGATAGTATCCTCACAACTCCATCTTTAATAAAATAATCCATCCATATACAAAGGTGGATTCATTTTAGACCTCCTAATCTTCCTCTATTGGTAGACTGGAATGAATATATATTACATTGAATCTGAGCCTCCAAATGTTCACAGCTAGTTTCGATTTCAGTCATTTTACTCCTGCCACAGAATGCCTTTTATCTTTTTTCGTCCAAGTCTCCACAACGTGTCAAAACTTACATTTTCTCGCCCTGTCAACTTTATAATTTCAAGTTGAATGGCAGCAATAATAAACTCAATAAATTTTTTCTCCCTAAACTTCTCCACAAACTTTAAGGGGTCACGATCAGTGATAAAGATTTGTCTCAGGTATGTTATTCGCAATGTAAATGCTGAAATGTTGTAACGCCAACACCAAGCTCAAGGCCTCCTTCCCCATTGGGGAATAAATCTGTTGATGTTTCCACTGGACACTCCAACCACACGTTACATAATGGAGCACTTCTCATCTCTCCAATAGTCCTTCTGAATGACATAGCTCCTCATGTCTCAGCATAAAAGAGTTACATACTTCTGTACCTCTTAATGCTGTAATCTCTTTACCTGCTACTCCTGGCCTATGCCAGTAAACCTTACTCTCACAGGGAAATGTTTTAAGAAGATCTCACACATTCTTCTCAATCCCTCACAGAAACCAAACTTTGATTTCTGAACCCAATCATCATCATCAGCCATTTCTAATCTTGCCATTGTAACTCTCTGCCCTTCCACACGAGTTCTCACGACTGCAGGAAGTGAATTGTTGAACTTCTCCAAAATTAGAGTCTCACTCAGAGTGCCAAAGGTTTGTTCTGTTTTTAATACCCTTCCCCACCTTTCAAAATTACTTTGTTTGATTCTTTCAAACACAACGTGCGTTGAACCAGGGATGCTATTTTAGATTCCTGAAACACTGTCGGCTTCTGGCACAAGCTCATATGCACTTCAGATGGTTTTCTTCACCTCCTCCGATGGGGATGCAAATACCTATCAGCTTTGTTTGGATAAACTAAATCCACATGTTCTCTGGCCACTGCACTTGTTTAGCCACTTTCTGAAATGAAATTAAAAAGGCTCCCCCATAATTCTCATCAAATTTAGATAATGCTTGGATGTATTTAAACATATCCTGATCAGGCCTTTGGCTACCATAGGGTTGCTACTACCTCACTATCCTCTAATGGAAATCCATAAAAAATGAAGAGGAATTTAGAATAACTTAAGTATTGGAAAACTTAACCGAATAATGGATACAGTACGTTCTACAAATGAACTGTTCAATCTATTAACATCACCTCAACACACCCCTTGGCAAAAAGGAACATTCAGATATGCATTCTTGCATACAGTTCTCCAATCCAGGAGGAAACACCATCAAGTGAGGCCTTAGAGAGAGTAGCAGCTCGGGATAATTTACTAAAACTTCCAACCCCTCTGCGACCCCAAGCACACGGTGATTGTTACAGCGACAAGAAAAAACAAACTAGAAAGCCTGGTCTGTGTGAGCTGGCCATTGTTACTACTATTTATTAAAAACGCTAAAAGCCCCGTAAGTTATTTACTTCAGCTGTTTTCAGTCGACAGTTTGGCCTTTAAGACCTCTTACTAAAAAAGAGAAACTAACACTTTATTTAAAAAAGTGACAGCATTGTCAGGCAATTTATATGCCTTGTCCTTCACTCAGTGGGCTTCCTCGTGTTACTGATCGCAAGGTCACCTGAGAGGGACAACCACAGGTCCAGACCAAGTTACAAGGATGTATCTCATAACTTCTGAAACATGCCTGTCCATCGACCATCACATGGGAAGTGAACAACAGCTTGATACACCATTTCAGTATTTCTGAGCTACACAATGCCAGCACTCGATACACGAGGGAGCCAAAGGCCAAGGCCAAGGAAAGATACAGAGGGACAGAGAGATTCACTTTCAAGACAGAAACAGTCAGTTAATTAACTGAAAAGATGTTGTGGAAATATGTGGAAAAAGACAGAGCAGTGGGACTAACTATCGAAGTGAGATCTTCGTGATTAAAATAACAAGAATGAGAACATTGAATAAAGGCATTGTCAGATCAGCTGGAATAGTTTGTTACATCAAGTTCTAAATCTGCTTCACAGAGCACCACAAAGAACATAAACTGGGACAAGATGACAGCCCAGCATGGAGAGCTGTGCAGACCGTGCTCGTGTGTTGCTCAGTAAACTGCACTATCTGCCCAGCATGAGAGTATTGCAAACTTTACTATCATATGCAAACTATACTCACATCAGATTATTGCCTACAATGGGAAGGTGTGTGTGTGTGTGTGTGTGTGTGTGTGTGTGTGTGGTTGAATGCGAAATTCATTGTTTGAGAAGGAACGCACGTGGAGGAAACTATTATAAATATGAACAACTGGCAGGCTTTTTATGAATCAACAGAGAGAGAACGAGAGAAGTTTCATGGACAGAAAAGATAAAGTATTTGAGAATGTGAAAATAAAGCCATTGCCAGACACAACAGCAATATACATCGGCGTGCACATGAATGACAGATGGATGGGAGTTTGGAGTGAGGTCTAATCAGATTTGTTTGGGCAGGTCTGAAGCCAGGAGCGTCAGCAGCAGATTATTGGCTTCATTAAGCCTGTACTTCATAGCTCAAGGTTCAAACAGCAGATGGAATAAACCGGTGAGATATATTCTGGAGTGGTGAGTATTTCAAGTTAGAAATGTTCAGGGTATGGTGTCAAGAATTAGGTCATAGTCAAAGAGATGTCCCACAGTTGTGACTTGTCTGCTTCAGCTGCTGCTATTGGCAAGGGCTGGGATGGAAACAGTGGAAGGAAGTGGAGTTTGTAACCAGAGCAGTAGACGGTGACCTCCATGCTCTTAACAGCAAAGGCAATGATACAATGCATTGTGGTTCTCCCCTGAAACTGAATAGATCAACATAGAGACCCGTGAGTAACACTGCCAGAACAGAGAGCGAGACAGTAATTGAACACGTTCATTAATGTAGTTAGTAGTGGTCTGTAGAGTGAATATCTGGATGGAGAGATTCAACAGGAACAGTAATAGTGACAAGATGTGTAGACTATATGAAATAACAATAATACAGTCATAACTGGTTTATAAAAAACAAAATCTGGACAGTGATACTCACCAGGAACACCAACGATAGCCAGGAAGGGATAATAAAAATATTGAATAATGAGAAGAGCGTATAAGATCTGCGATGATAATGACAACCAATCATATGCAGAAAGATACAAAACATAATCGGATAAGCTCCTGTATATTGTTTGAATATTCCAGTCTAATGTTCTCAGATTCTGATCCATTGTTGGAACATTCCTGTCTAATGTTCTCAGATTCTGATCCATTGTTGGCACATTCCAGTCTAATGTTCTCAGATTCTGATCTCTCCTCCCCCTCTCTCTGGATCCGCTGTTCCCTGTCAGTGCTGTCGGTGATGCTCCCACTCATGTTATGGAATAACACATTGAACGCAGCCCATTTATCATTAAAAGATGGAAACCCTCCACTGGGATAATTAGAATCCATGGAGATTGGCATTAATCACACTTACCGAACAAATAGGCTCAGTTAACCTGTTGAAAACAACACTTTTCCCTT
Source organism: Chiloscyllium punctatum (assembly GCF_047496795.1). Taxonomy (NCBI): domain Eukaryota; kingdom Metazoa; phylum Chordata; class Chondrichthyes; order Orectolobiformes; family Hemiscylliidae; genus Chiloscyllium; species Chiloscyllium punctatum. The sequence goes on along the minus strand of NW_027310099.1, from coordinate 164,764 downwards.
ACTGGTTTTGGATGGAATGGATGAGGGTTGCTGAGCGATGGATCATAAATCTTTAAATCTTTTAAATCTTTTTTATTAACTTGTATATGAGAGTATTAATAGGACACTGCAGGCGTCTATATATGTACCACTCTGTTTACGAAAGGAGGCAGTTATAAAATAACAGATCGACTGCATTAAAAAAATTCGGGTGGGCAAGTTTCTCGATACCTGAACACAAAGTACAGTAATGATTGACCAGAGTGCGGCCACTCCTGGTTTTAATTCCCTGTTGTCAAATCCTTTCATAACCTTGAGATTATTGACACTGCTGCTCAGGAACAGGCCGAAGCAATTCTGTCCCTATCGGCCTCTTACAGAGGGATAGGAGAAGGCCATTCAGCCCATTTTACCCTGTTACTACTTGAAAAGGTGGAAAGCTGGAATATTGGCACATTTTGCTGAAAGAATCATTCGCTGCAGCTTTATGAAGTGTTACTGAGAGGGCACCTGGAGTAAATAGTGTTGTTTGTGTTTCTGTAACTGAGAAGGAATAGATCTCCATTAGATACAGTTTACCAGATGATCATAATCCATGGCTTGCTATGTTATTTAATGTCTCAGATCTGTTACACAGGGACAGGAGGAGGCCATGAAGCCTCTTGAGTCCATTTCAGAGGGACAAGACGGGATCATTCAGCCTGTCCAGTCTATTACAGAGGGACAGGAGGAGCCTATTCAACCTCTCGAGCCTTTTACAGAGGGGCAGGAAATGTTTATTTAACATTCAAGTCTGTTACACATAAATATTAGTTTTAAACTAGTTGTGGAATAGGAAAGACCTGATGTAAACATTAAAGTTCTATCTTTGAACAAGGCCAATTTTGAAAGTGTTAGGCGAGCCCTGTGAAAGGCTGATTGGAATACCCTATTCACAGGTAAAGGGATGGTTGGAAAATGCAAGGCCATCAAAACTTGGTTTCAGAGAGTCCAGAGCCAACGTGTTCCTATTAGTGAGATGGGTAAGGCTGGTGGGTGCAGGGAGTGCTGGTTGGCTAGATATATTGATGTTATGGTCAAGGGAAGCAAGGAGGCATATGTCAGGTAAACAGAGCTGAGATTACGTGAATCCCGAGAGGAGTATAAGGGCAATAAGTGTATAGTCAATGGGGAATTCGGGCCAGAAAAATGTGGACATGAGATAGCTTTAGAAATAGGGTTAACGAGGCATTGAAGCAACTCTACACATCCTTTAATTACAAAATATTAACTAGGGAGAGAATAGGGCACCTTAAAGATCAGTAAGGCTACGTATGTGTGGAACCATAGGAGGTGGAAGGGATACTAAACAAGTATTTTTCCTAGTATTTAATGTAGAAGAGGTTACAAGAGTGAGAGAATGAAGAAATACATAGTGATATCTTGAAAAGTATCTATATTACAAGGAGATGTTGGACATTTTAAACATATAAAGGTGAACAAATCCCTGGGACCTGATCAGTTGTATCCCAGAATATTATGGGAAGCTCGGAAAGAATTTGCACAGCGTTTTGCTGATATATCTGTAAGATTGATTTCCACAGGTGAGGTGGAAAAAAAATTGGAGGGTTGCTAACATAGTGTCATTATTTCAGAAATTAAGGAAAACCCAGGTAACTATAGATCGGTGAGCCTGACGTCAACGGTGACTAAATTGTTGGAGGGGATTTTGAGGGAAACGATGTATATGCATTTGGAAAGACAAGGACTGAAGAGGGCTTTGTACATTGGAGATCACGTCTAACTGACTCAATGGAATTTTTTGAGGAAGTGAAGAAGATGATTAATGAAGGCAGGACAGTTGATGTTGTCTTCATGGAATTCAGTAAGAAAACCAAAATGTTCTACATGGTAGACTGGTTAGCAAGGTTAGGCTGCCTGGGATCCAGGGAGAACTCGCAATTTAGGTCAAAACTTTTCTTGAATATCGGAGACAGGGTGTGACAGTTGGCATTTGTTCATTAAACTTGGAGACCTGTGACCAGTGGCGCTGCTCGCAAAGATCAATAGTGGGTCCATTGCCTTTTGTTACTTTACAAATCATTTGCACTTGAGTATATGAAGTATTGTCAGTAAGTTTGTAGATAATTCCAAATTTGGTGGTGTAGTCGACAGTGAGGACTGATCTCTCAGAATATAATGGGAACTTAATTGGGTGAGCTGAGGAGTGGCAGATGGAGTTTATTTTAGATAAATGCGAGGTGTTGCATTTTGGCAAGAAAAGTCAGGGCCAGGCATACAGGTCGGATCCTGTCGAAAGTTGCCAATCAAGGAGAACTCCATAGAAATTATAGAATCCCTACAGTTAGGAAACAGGATTTTCGGCCCATCGAGGCCACTCCGTCCCTCTAAACAGTATCCCACTGGACATACCCCAACCCTATCCCTCTCAGCCTGCATTTCCCATGGCTAATGCACCTTGCCCTCACATCCAAGTGTACGATGCACAATTTAGGATGGCCAACCTACCCTTACCTGTATATCATTATACTGTCGGAGGGAAACATAGCATCCGGAGGAAACTCACACAGACACGGGGAGGATGTGCAAGCTCCACACAGCCAGTCATTCAAGGATGGAATCAAACCCAGGTCGCTGCCCTGTGAGGCACCTTGTGGTGCAGGTTCTCCGTTCCTTGAAATTGCTGTCACAGGTAGACGGCGCAGTGAAGAAGGCACTCGGTGTTCTTCCCTATATTGGTGCGAGCTTTGAGTCTATGCGTTTGCATGACATGTTGCATCTGTACAGGACATTGATTTGGCCACTTTTGTAATATTGCCTTTAATTCTGGTCACCCTGCTGTCGGAGAGATGTTGTCAAACTTGAAAGGGTGCAGAAGAGATTTAAAAGAATGTTGCAGGTGTTGGAGGGTTGGAGTTACAGGGAGAGTTTGAATAGGCTGGGAGTATTTTCAAGTGTTGAGGCTGAAGGTGGACCTTAAAGAAATTTATAAAATCAGGAGGGGCATAGAAAAAGTAAACAGTCAATGTATTTTCCCAGGATAGACAATTCCAAATAAGGAATATGAAGGCTTAAGGTGAGAGGAGAAAGATTTAAAAAGGGAAATGAGGGACAACATTTTCACACAGACACCGCTGTGTGTATGGATTGAACAGACAAAAGAGGTGTTGGAGGCAGGTACAGTTACACCATTTAAAAGGCATTTGGATGGATACATGCATGGAACGTGTTTAGTTAGAGATGGGCCAAGTGCTGGCAAGGGAGACGAGATTAATTTAGGATATTTGGTTGGTATAGATAACCAGACCGAAGGATCTTTTTCTTTGCTGTACATCTCTGAGAGCCTATTGACTCTTGAGAGCTTAACACGGGAACAGGAGGAGGCTATTCAGCTTCTGAATTCTGTAAGTCAGCTGGTTTGCTCAATTACTGACAGTAAAATACAAAAATAAATCATTCAAAATTTGATGGTGTTTTACAGAAACAGGATAAAGGCCTTTAGCCAAGAAAAGCTGTAATGAATGTGAAGAGGCCATTCAGTCCCTCACCTCCATTCCACAGGAGCAGCAGGTGAGCACAGAGCTATTGGAGCCTGTTACTCAGGAGCAGGAGGAGGACATCTACTTTCACAAAACTTCGATTTGGAGGCAGTTACTCAGCTGCTGAAGACTGGGACACAGGAACAGGAGGGAGTCACTCAACTGCTCGAGACTGGGACATAGGAACAGGAGGTAATCAATCAACTGCTCGAGACTGGGACACAGGAACAGGAGGGAGTTACTCAGCTGCTGAAGACTGGGACACAGGATCAGGAGACAGTCACTCAACTGCTCGAGACTGGGACACAGGAACAGGAGGGAGTCACTCAGCTGCTGAAGACTGGGACACAGGAACAGGAGACAGTTATTCAACTGCTCGAGACTGGGACACAAGATCAGGAGGGAGTTACTCAACTGCTCGAGGCTGGGACACAGGAACAGGAGGCAGTCACTCAACTGCTCGAGACTGGGACACAGGAACAGGAGGGAGTCATTCAACTGCTCGAGACTGGGACACAGGAACAGGAGGGAGTCACTCAACTGCTCGAGACTGGGACACAGGAACAGGAGGCAGTCACTCAACTGCTTGAGACTGGGACACAGGAACAGGATGCAGTCACTCAACTGCTTGAGACTGGGACACAGGAACAGGAGGCGGTCATTCAACTACTCGAAATTTGGACACAGGGAAATCTAGAGGCTAGAGAGGCCCGAGGATCCTGTTACGCAGGAACAGGAGGAGGTAACTCACTCCCCACCAGTATGGGACACTGGGAGAGAAGGGGAGTTTGCTTGGAACAAACATAAATATATGAATAAGTTGCATTCGTGGTCCACACAATCCTGCTCCAACATTCACTAAGACCACGGCTGATCTGATGGTGATTCCCTCATTCCATTTTACGGAGACTGTCCTCTCTGCGGCCTCTGCTCCATTTGTTGGTCATGTTGCAGACTCAGATGCTGCAACAACAGTCACCATGACTCATCCAGAGGGTCGGGTCTAACCGGATGAGTCTGGATTTGAAGGGTCCAATAACAAGAATGAAAACATAAAATAAAGGTATAGCCAGATGTTTAGTTCTCTCACATTCGCAATCCAACTCACATAACCAGCCCGGCAATTATACTTTCAGGATGGAGCACTGTGTAGATATGGCGAGCGTACTGCAGAATACAACCCAGCAATGTCCAGAATGGAACTCTGTGCAGCCCACACCAATGCTGGATCTATAATCATGGGCTAAATGTCCAACGTGGGGAGCTGTGCAGATCGCACTGGTTCATACATATATAAACACAGATTGTTGCATTGTTCGGTAACACTGTGTTAGATCACTGCCCAGTGTGGGGAAACATGTAACCAATGCTGAAAGTGACAGGATGTGCAGCTCCCATCCATTTACAGCTCCATATCTCCACTGTACTTTGACAAAGGTGCCATGGATGTGAAAATCACTGCGATGTAGAGATGTAAATGGAAACATTTTAAATACCAATAGTTCCGTTTCAGGCGAGTATCACACCAGTATTTAAAGTTGAAATACCTGAGATAATATCCAATGAGGTTTCGTGAATGGTGCAAAGTAGTTAGAGGGGGATGGTAATGTTATAGTGATTGCACTATAATCAATAATGTGAATTAGAGGAACAAATATGCAGGGGGACTGGGGAGACTTGCAGGAACAATAGGGTTGTTATAATAGGTGATTTCAATTTTCCTAACATAGACTGGGGCTTCCAGATAGTTAAGAACTTAGGTGGAACGTAATTTGTTAAGTGTGTTCAGCGAAGTTTCCACAATCAATATATAGAGTATCGTACTCGGGAAGAGACAAACACGACCTACTGTTGGGAAATAGGTGAAGGAGATAAAGTGGGGGAGCATTTTGGGAAAAGTGATCAGAGTTGTATTAATTTTAAAATAGTTATGGTAGGGACAAAATTGGTCCACAGATTCAAGTTCTAAATTGGGGCAAGGCGTATGTTGTTGGAATTAGACAGTGGATTGCAGGGGATGATTGGAGTAGTTTGATTCCAGGTAAAAGGATCTCGGGCAAGTGGGAGGGCTTTAAAAGTGAGATAGCTTGAGTTCAAGGTTTCCATTTTCCTGTGTGGGTGAAGGTTATGTGAGACTGGAAGAGAGAACTCTGGATGTCAAGAGATATTGAGGCTTTGACGAGAAAAAAGGAGGCGTGGCTCATGTTCAGGCAGCTCATATCAAGGGATTCCCTGGAAGTATACAGGGGATAGAGGAGTTTACTGAAGAAGGTTATCAGTTAGTCTTGGCTGAGAAGATTAGAGTGAATCCAAATTCAGTATAGTAAAGATAAAGAGCAACTAGAGAGAGAATAGGATGCTTTAAAATCCAAAACCGGCATGCATGTGTAAAACCTCAAGAGATGGGTGAAGTCCTCAATTTCCCCTCTGTGTTTATCATGAAGAAAGACATGAAGACCTGTGACCTTTGTTGGTTAGTTGTCATATCTTGGTACTGTCCATATCACAGTAGAGTTGCTGTTGGACATATTAGAATGCACAAAGTCAGACAAATCTCTTGGTCCTGACCAGATATATCTGAGAACACTGTAAGAGGCGAGAGAAAAAGCTTAGGGACCAAGATCCCGGAAGTCTGGACGGTAGCAAATGTTGTGCCCTTATTCAAGAAGGGCTGCAAAAAAAAAGTCCTAGGAAATATAGACCAGTAAGCTTCACACCTGTTTTCGGTAAACCACTTGAGAAGGTTCTGAGAGATAAGGGCGGCACGGTGGCACAGTGGTTAGCACTGCTGCCTCACAGCGCCAGAGACCTGGGTTCAATTCCCACCTCAGGCGACTGTCTGTGTGGAGTTTGTACATTCTCCCCGTGTCTGCGTGGGTTTCCTCCGGTGCTCCGGTTTCCTCCCACAGTCCAAAGATGTGCAGGCCAGGTGAATTGGCCAATCTAAATTGCCCGTAGTGTTAGGTAAGGGGTAAATGTAGGGGTATGGGTGGGTTGCGCTTCGGCGGGGCGGTGTGGACTTGTTGGGCCGAAGGGCCTGTTTCCACACTGTAAGTAATCTAATCTAATAAGATGTGCATGCATTTGGAAAGAAAGAGTTTGACTTGGAGCCGTCAGCATGGCTTTATGCCTGGCGGATCATACCTTACAAATTTTGTTAGAGATTTTTGAGGAAGTGACCAGGAAGGTCGATGAGAGCAGGGATGCATGTATATTCTATATGGATTTCAGTAAGGCCTTTGCTAAGGTTCCACATAGTAGGCCGCTCTAGAAGGTTAGATCGCATGATATCCAAAGTGAACTGGCAAATTAGACTGAGCTGCCAGTGGAAGTGGTTGAAGTGAGCACACTAACAACATTGAAAAGGCAATTGGACAAATACATAGATAGGAAAGGATTAGATGCATACAGAGCAAAGGCAGAGAAATGGCAGATTGGTAGATAAGGGGCAATTACACCATGGTTTGTTGACGGAGCACGGTGGGCATATTGGATGGGCGAGTACAGAGGGGGAACATTCCCATCCTAGAGGGTGCCACACCAACAGACCCATTGAGCATGGTCTGGGCTGACTACCAAATTCAGTGCAGTATTTGAGGTTTGAAGAAATGTCCAGCAATACAGCACAAGCATCAATAACCTTCTCCGCTCTGTCAGGATAAGGGTCACCGTATTCTGTCTGCTCCCTCACAATCACTGTATATCTGTTATGGCACCGATCCCTGAACAAGGCTCATGATCCCCCACTCTCACTACTGCATGCAACACCTTCTCTCTCTCTCTCTCTCTCTCTCTCTCTCTCTCCTTTGCAATACCTCCCACACAGTCATAGAATATACTGGAGAATGCCGATTATAGAATGTTCCAGATAATGTTCCAAATATTTCCCAGTTTCAGGAAAATGGCAGTGTCCCAGTTTGTAACACAAAAGAGTCACTTGACTCACCTTAATGATATTAAACCAAAAACAACTTCTAAACACGCCTTGTTACAAATACAATTTCGAGCAGAGAACATTTTTACCCTCAGGCGTTATCTTGACTGTTATCTGAACTGTAACACTTTCCTTATTAAGAATGTTTCTCTTACCCTTTGTCTGTGAATGTTTCTGTCTGTAACAGTTGCACTGCCTCCCACTCAGTTGGCAGGACTGCCGGTTTGTGATGTAGAGGCAGGGCAACAGCACAGGTTCAGTTCCTCACACTGACAGAGATTACCATGAAGGGGACACTCTCTCAGCCTCACCCCATCACCCGAGATGTGGTGATCCTCAGGACAAACCACCATGAGTGGTCTCACTAATGAGAGTTTTTTGGGACTGTATTCTATCAATGTTAGCATTTTAATTTTTAAAAAAAATTTAAAAAGAGATTTTTAATATTATAATACACCAATAACAACACAACTCAAATAACTGAAAAAAATTACATCCAATTGCATGTACACACAAAACAACTTAAAACACTACACAGACAGAAGAAAAAAACAAAACTAAACAATAAATAATGAATAAATAATACAGCTCAGCATAACAAAAGGACAGCTCTCGTTCATCAAGAGCATTAACTGATACACATTTTTATGTTCATAATTCTTCCTCTCTGGGAGTTCAGACATCCAACACAACAGAATATTTTTCCTAGCACAGAAAGTACGGATTGTAAGGATATATATTTTTCCCATATTCATCTGTGGAAAGTACCTTGGGCAGGCCCAGGAAAACAGAAACCAAGTCCATCTCCAATTCAGTCCCCTGGACCCACTCTATCACATCTGACACAGTGCTCCAATATAGATGAAGTCTGCAGCAGACCCACAAGCAATGAGTAAGAGTGCATGTAGTCATTCTGCATTTAGTACATGCTAAAGATCATCCCACTTTGCATTTTGAGAGACAACTTGGGGTCAGATAGACCCTACAAAGAATTTTCAACTGCATGGTATGGGTCCTATTAAAAATCAACATCTTTCGGGCTTTTTCACAAATATGTCTCCGAAGTGGCCTGAACCCCAAATCTCTCGCAGACATCACAAAGCTGCACAGTCTCGTCTGAGTGGACACTCTCCAACTAATGATAAAGGGCACTGACAGAGCGTGTATTCTAAGCAATAAGCGCCCACTTCTCTCTATCGGATCTGTAAGAGTGTGGTAAAAGTGTGTTTTTTTTAAATCAACTCTCTGATCTGGATAAAAATACAGAAGAGGTCTCTACTAGGTAGTCCATACGTACGAGTTATTTGATCAAATGATATCATTGTTTCTCCATCAAATAACACGTGGTGGCTCAGTGGTGAGCATTGCTGCCTCACAGCACCAGGGTCTCGGCTTTGGTTCTGGTCTTGGGTGACTGGCTGTGCGGAGTTAACATTCTCGCCGTGTCTGTGTGGGTTTCCTCCCACAGTACAAAGATGTGCAGGTTAGATGAATTGGTCATTGATAAATCACCCATAGTGTTCAGAGATGTGTAGGTTTGGGCATTAGTCAGGGTAAATATAGGATGGTAGGGGAATGGGTCTGGGTGGGTTACTCTTCAGAAGGTCGAAGTGGACTTGCAGGGCCCAAGGGCTTGTATGCACACTGTAGGGATTCTACTAATTCTAAATCACTCAAGCAAGGTACAGCCCTTCCTGCCCACAGTTTAAACCTGGAATCCATTAACCCCGGATGACAACCCAGCATACCAATTATAGGGGTAAGAAACATGGTTTTGGCTGTATTGCCCTCGATCTGACGCATTGTCATTCATGCTTTAACAATATTGATAATTATTGGGTTATGACAATACTTCATAAATGTTGTCAATTTAGCTAAGAAGAACAGCCTAATAAAGGATCACTTTATCTCATCGGATTCAATATCTCTCAGTATTGACGCTGAGTCCTCAGCAGACCAGGCACTAACATAGGATAAAAAAGAGCTTAATTGATAGCTTTTATCTGGGCGATCTACTCCCCACAATCTGTGGGGTAGTTTCAATTTGGTTAGCTTGATAAAGAATCGCTTATGCTGCCAAATAAAAGAGCTAAACCAGCCATTATGTCCCCCAAATACCTATGGGGGAAATATCAAAGGAAGCATTCCCACGGGGTATAGTAAATGAGGAAGGACATTCTTTAATAAGAGCTATCCGACCTAGCCAAGAAATTGGAAGTGCCTCCCATCTTTGAAGGTCTTGTTTAGTCTTGTCAAACAAATGGACATAGTTCACGTTCAATTAATGATCAAAGACGGATGTAATGAATATACTGAAATAGAGAACCTCGCCCCCCCCCCACCCCCGTGACCATTTAAAAGGAAACCAGGATTTGTCCTCATTCAGCTATTTCCCCAAGACCTCCCATAGACATGGCCTGCAACGTTGTAAAATTAATCTTAAAGCCCGAAAAGGCGACAAGCGAATTATTGCATTGCATCATGTGAGTTGCCGAAATTGCGGGATTTGACAAAAACATAAGGCCATCTGCATACAACATAATTTTATGTGACTTTTATCCCACTTCTGGGCCAGGTATGTTGGGGTAAGATTTCCAATTGTGTAGGATGCCACCGAATCTAAGATTGTTGCAGGGATGGGAAAGAGATCAACCCTCGTGTGCCATTTCTGCGGGTGAAAGAAGAAAATAAAATCCCCACTTTTGAGGTAGATCTGCCTCCAGACATCCACCAGCTCTAGTTCGAGACACACATCCATAACTTGCTTACATTATAACGAGGGTATTGAGGGACCTTTGAACATTCTGTCCATCGTGGGGCGATAAGACAGTCAAAATCTCCTTCTACAATAATGCGCCATGTTGCAAGATAACTGAATTTGGAAAATGCATCTACCAGGATTTTAAGAGGGTGCACCGGGTGGCAACAAACATTTAAAATACTGTATGAATTCCCGTCGTTCAAGACTTTGAGGATTATGATCCTTCCATGGGTGTTAATACAATCTAGTAATTTAAATGGAAGATTCTTCCTATCCATTATGACTTTTCCCCCACTCTTAGTATTAAAAGACGAGAAATAAACCCGACCAAACCCGCCCTGCTGTAACATCAAATGTTCCTTGTCATCAAGGTGCATCTCCTGCAATAGGACAATTCTCTCTTTTTTAAGACGAGAAAGTATATTTTTCCTCTTAACTGTCAGATGCCCCCCCCCTTAATGTTCCAGGTACACCATTTAAGCACATCATTATCCATAACACACTGCAGCAACATTTGAACTCTAGAGAATTTCATATCGAATTACACATCGCTGAGCATTAACGACAAAAGACTCATCGTGCCTAAAATCTGTACAAACTAAAACTACTGCAACTAACAAGCTCTCAAAACTTTCCAAAGCTAAAAACATAATAAAAGAACGAAACAAAATCCAAAGTGCCTATGACACTTGATAGGGTTTTTACCCACCCCCCTCACCCAATGGGGACGCTGACGGTCTAGGTCTGTGTTCTACAACACTGACAAAGGCTTTGCTTTTAATTGTATAGGTCCTGCTCTTGTTTGATTTACCAAATCTAATACCTAGCATTAATCCAAACTAAACTTCATTTGCCACTCCTCAGCCCAGTGTGTGATATTACTGTCACCTCCCCCTCCCCCTTCAATTTTAAAATGCCCATCCCTCTCCAGGAGGCCTGCACACTCCGGCCTTGATTTTCACAAACACCCTGAGCTTGGTTTGCCTTCTGTGGTTAGGGGGAGGAGGGACAGATTGCAGACACAGTCAGTGGGGGGGGAGAGGCTGGACAGTAATCAGCGGCCTGGTATCATTTCATGGTTTTAGGAAAAAGGCAGTCACACGTGAGAGTTGGGTAATACTGATTGGTTTTTTTTCTGCCAGAAATTATGGTCTTTTTCCATCTCTGGTGTTCAGTAATGAAAATCTATTCCGGACCCTTCCTTGTGCGTGTGTCTGAATGATTTCTTTCCCTAATATTGCAGACTACAGATAACAGCGATTAAAGCTGTTCATAGTTAACTTCGATGGCACAGCACGTACACTCAACAAAGTAAAAACAATGACTGTAGATGCGAGAAACCAGATTCTGGATTCGTGGTGCTGGAAGAAAACAGCAGTTCAGGCAGCATCCGAGAAGCAGTAAAGTCGACGTTTCATCGGGAAGGGCTTTTACGAGAAACGTCGATTTTACTGCTCCTCGGATGCTGCCTGATCTGCTGTGCTCTTCCAGCACCACTAATCACGTATACTCAACATCCTACAGTTGAGACAAATATTTTGCCTTTGTTTAACAATACAAAGTGTTTTGTGTAATTCAGTGAAGGTAACCTGGTTATAATAAATCCACAACGAGCTGAAAGCTGACACTTAAAATATAACCCAAAATCTGAATATGGTACTGTCGTGGGTAATGTCTGGATTTGATTCATGAACGTGCGTGGTGGTGTTCCAAGCTCTGGACTAGAAGTTCTGGATTCAAGTCCTGCCTGTTGCAGAGGTATGCCCCAGCATGTCAGGACAGTCTGATGAACAAACACACAGGAGAATAATGTTACAGCTTTATGGGTATTGCTGCGTGATGCTAGTGTCCCTACCTCCGGGCACAAAGGTCTGGGTGCAATTCCCACAGAAGTGTTTCATAACACACCTGTATAAACTGATTAAAACGGATTTAGAATTGTGGCTTGATGGAAAAGGAAGAGGTGTCAGTATTGCATTTCAGAATTTAGGCCCAGGATGATTTAAAGCACAGCCATTCGTGTCGATTGGAGTCGCATTTTGCAGCAGTCAAGGTTTATAAAATTCAAATGGTTAGGGATAGGGTGAGTAGTCAGGTTTTTCCCCCGATTGGGCGTCCAAAACTAGAGTGCATTGGTTGAAATTGAGAGGGGAAAGCTTTTGACGAGCCCACGAGCACCATTTCACGCAAGGGTGGTGTGCATATGGATTGAGCTGTCAGAGGAAGTGGTGGAGGCTGGTACAAATACAGCATGTCAAAGACATCTGGATGCTGACAGACCTGCCCAGCTTTTCCAGCAATTTCTGTATTTGTTGCAAAATGCATTCATTTTAACACAATATTCTGAATACATTAAACATCTTATTTTTTAATGATGCAGCGACATATAAACATATCTTCAAATCGACCGAGACCATTTTCTGCTAAGGGTATGGCTCTGTGTATGACAGCAGCAATGATACACCTACATGGAACAGGGAATGTGATGGAGACATAGATTGGACAATGTACAAGGAGACCTCACATGTTTGGGAGAGGATGACATTACTGTGTGATTTAGCTCAGAGAGCGAGAAAATGTAATCTGCCTGAGAAGGAACGGCCGATTACACTCTCTCTCCTTCATTGTTCCTCATGACAGCAATGTGTGAGAGCTAAAACAAAAAATCTACAGTCATCGTTACCATTCTTATTTTTATAAAATCCCTACAGTGTGCAAACAGGCCCTTCGGCACAAAACGTCCATACCAACCTTCCCAAGGCTCGCTCCCTTACATTTACCCCGACCGATGCACCTAACCTAGAAACCCCTGAACACTTCGGACAAATTATCATGACCCATCCATCTAACCAGCACAGCTTTGGACTGTGGAAGGAAACTGGAGCAACCATTAGAAGGGATAATGTGCAACCTCTACACAAATAGTCAACCGAGTCTGGAATAGAACGCAAGTCCCTGCTGCGGTGAGGCAGCAGTGCTAACCACTGAGCCACTATGATACCCTTGGGCGAGCCCTGCCCAGAATTCATTGGAATCTCTTCACTGCCTAATGCAAAGGGAATTCAGCCAAATCCAACTGTTCCAGGATGAAGTCCTATTGCGAGCAGCTTGTGTGATGAGAATGCCTTCAGAAGCAGAATAAAATTCTGAACAATCTCTTAATTTTTCCTTTTGTCATGAGTTACAATAATATACGGACAAAGCGCGTTCAACTTGAAATTGCAGAGATTTTGTTTATCTGCGTGTTCAACTTGAAATTGCAGAGATTTTGTTTATCTGCGTGTGTGTATGTGTGCGTGTCTGTGTGTGTGTGTCAGTGTTTTTAGAAAGGGAAATATAGATTCTTTATTTGCAATATCCAAAGAGTGTGCCATGCATTTTTCCACCATAGTTTGAGTAACATTGCTCTGGATCATAAACGTGTTGTTTTCGCAGATTAAAGAAACTAGCCTGACTTGTTGCTAAAACTGACCCTGACCCAGTCTGAGACCGATATCATCGGCCATATCACCGACCTGGTTACATTTGACATGCATTGTGAGCAGTGGAGCAGTGGGAATGGAAAACGAAGCAGTGACCCCAAAAGTCGGGGAACTATAGACCGGTGAGCCTGATGTCAGTGGTCGGTAAATTGTTGGAGGGGATTCTGAGGGACAGGATTTACATACATGTTTATGCCGAAACATCGATTCTCCTGCTCCTTGGTTGCTGCCTGACCTGCTGTGTTTTTTCCAGCAACACATTTTTCAGCTCATACATTTGGGAAGGCAAGGGCTGATCAGGGTTGTCAACGTGGCTTTCTGAATGGAAAATCATGTCTCATTAATTTGATTGAGTTTTATGAAGAGGTGACAAAGAAGATTGATGAAGGCAGTTTGGTAGACATTGTCTATATGGACCTCAGTAAGGTGTTCACAACATTCCGATTGGTAGGCAGATGAGTAAGGTTCGGTCACACGACATACAGCGGAAGCCAGTCACAATTAGCTTGAAGGAAGACGGATATTTTTCAGACTGGAGGCTTGTGAGCAGCAGTGTGCTGTATGAATCGGTACTGACTTCACTGCATTTCATCATTTATGTAAAGGATTTAGATGTGAATATTGGGGCCATAGTTAGTAAGTATACAGATGACATCAGAAAGGTGGTGTAGTAGATTATCTCAGAGTGCAACGAGACCACAATTAGATGGGACAAAGGGGCAAGGAGTGACAGATATAGTTAATTTAGATAAATACAAAGTTTTGCATTTTGCGAAGGCAAATCTGGGCAGAATTTATACATTAATTGTAAGGTCCTGGGGCGTGTTGTGGATCAAGGGGACATAGGTCTGCAGGTACATCGTTCCTTGAAAGTGGAGTTGCAGGTAGACAGAGTGGTGCTGAACACATTTGGCACATTTGCCTGAATCAGTCAGAGCATTGAGAAGAGGAGTTGTGGTGGCATGTTGCCTCTGAACAGGAAGTTGGTGAGGCCACTTAAAGAAAACTGCATACAACTCACTTGCAGAACTGGAGGTTTGAGCTTCAGGGAAAGTTTGATTAGGTTGAGGTGTTTCCCCCTGGAGTGTCAGAGGCTGAAGGATGACATGATAGAAGTTTATAGAATCATCAGAGGCATGGATATTCTGAACAGCCATGTTCTGCTCCCCAAGATAGGGGAGTCCAGAACAAGACAGCATAGGTTGAAGGGGAGAGGGCGAATAAGTTAGAATGGACCTGAAGGTAAATGTTTCACACAGAGAATGGTGTGTGTCCAGAAAGTGCTGTCAGAGAAAGTGATGAAGGTGGTTACCATCGAACATTTAAAATGTATCTGAAAGAGGAGGGATATTGGAAATGCTGGCAAATGGGACTAGGTCAGATTTGATATCTGATCGGAGTGAACAGATTGTACTAACGGGTCTGTTTCCTTTCTGCATGACTGTCAGACTCTATAAGAGGGATGGCAAAATATTCTGAAAGGACCTTTCAAGTGTGAATTCTCTTCACTGGAAGTTTATCCTGCCTCTATGTTCACATGGATTGAAAGCTGTTTAGTTAAATATTTGACAGGGAAGTGAGTCACGGGTAATAGTATACAGACAGGAAAATGGGTCTGAGTCCATAATCTTTCATGTCTGGTGGAGAAGGCTCAAAGTATCTAATGTCCCACTAGTGCTCCTCAGTCCCATGTTTTTGTGTTCCATCCAGCCCCGCAGACCTGCTAGATAGGAGGGTTGGAGGCCACGTACTTCTATAACCTGTTGCACAGAAACAGAGGAGACCAGTCAGCCTCTCAATACTGTCACACACGCTTTGAAGTGATTTGGGAAATGCAATTGGAAAATCCAGGCACGGGTTTGAAAGGGGTCCCTCATCTCTCTTCACAGAGCTTCCCCTCTCTGCAACTTGTGCTTCATTTGTTGGTCATGTTTAGACCCAGGTTCACTGTGATTACAGCCCACATACCTCACCCAGAGATGGCTCACAAAATCCTCTTGTCTCCCTGCCTGCAACATTCCATAATAGACATTCATGAAAAAAACACCCAGTAACTTTCCAAGAACAGAATGTGAGAACATCAGACACAGGAACAGGTCATTCACTCCCCAAGCCTGCCTTACCCTTCACTAAGATCATGACTGATCTGTTCTCTGTCTCAAATCCTCTTTCATACCCAATTCCTCATAGCCCTCAACTCTCTGTCAGATCAATATCCATCTACCTCCTCTTCAAATACTTTCAGCCATTTTGCTCCCCACCACTCTTGAGAAGAGAAATTCTGACATTCAATACCATGTGTTTGAAGAAAACACTTGCTGCTCCTATATCATGATTTATTGATATGAACAAAAGAGGTTGAGACAAAGGTTCAGGTACAAATGACTGGTCCTGATATCAAGGCAGTGGTTGACGTCTGCTGACATCAAGGAGCTTAACAAATCTGGACTTAATGGGAATCGAAGTAAACTCTCCAGTGTTTGGAGTCAAACATGGCACAAAGGAAGATGTTCATCATCTCAGTCCTGGGTCATCTCTGTGCGAAATCCTCAGGGTAGCTTCCTCTTCACAAACAGCTTCAGCTGCTTCATCAATGTCTCCCCTCCCCACCATTCCCCACCATAAGATCAGAAGTGGGGATGGTCACCGAAGATTCCACAATTTTCAGAACATTTTGTACCCCTGTCAGCTCCTGAACTAGTCTGTGTCCATGTGCAGCAAGACCCAGACTCCATTGAGACTTGTTCTGTTAAATGGTCCGTAACATTCATCTACCAGCACTGCCTGACACTGCACATTGCCACAGTAAAACAAGAGTTCATTCAGCATCTCACGCTAGTTTCACAGGAATATGAGGAAGCCATTCAGCCCATTGACACTATTGGAGATGAACAGGGACAGCCCATTCAGTGCCTCCAGCCTATTACTCAGGAAGAGAAGGAGTCTATTGTGATGGACCACAAGAGAGCCCCTCGAAAATATTTGAAGGCGGTAACCTAGACTGTAAGTTTTTTTATTTTAAAGGCAATATAAAGTGACTGTTCCAGATGCAAAGTGACAGGTCAAACTATTCAGTGTGAAGCTAAACACTATTTATTGAAACACGAAAGATAAAATGAAAGCAAAGAGGAATTTAGAAAAACATAATTCTATCAGACAAGTTAACAGAATAAAAAATCTAGGAACTATTACTAATGAACTGTACCAATATAGGAAAATCCCATAAACACAGCCCCTGGCAGAAAGGAAAATTCAGGAACAGATTGTCACAAACATTTCTCTAATCCAGGAATTAAAAACAGCACCAAGCGAAAATTCAGAGCGAGTAGCAGCCAGGAGACAGTCACTGAAGATTCCAACTCTGTGGAGACCCCAATAGTTTCTGATACGACTTAGAAACCAAAATCCAGAGATCGTAATTTGTGAGAGCTGGCCACACCCATTCAGGCTGCATTAAAATTAACCCAAGGCCTCCCTTGCTGTTTACTCAGTGTCCTTAACTAGCCAGCTTGGTAACGATCATTCAATCTCTCTCTGAAAAGAAACCAGGACAAAATAACCTCTCAAAGCCTGCAGCATCATCACACTTGTCAGTACATCGAGCTGTCAAACAGGAACCGGGGTAACCCAATCAGGGCCTTGGTCCTGTCCAATCGGAAGAGGAAGAAGCCATTCAGACCCTTGAGTCTCTTACACAGGAACAGGAGGAGGCCATTCGGTCCCTAAAGCCAATTGCACAGCAACAGGATGAGGCCATTCAGCTCCTTCAGTCTCTTACACAGGAACAGGAGGAGGCCATTCAGCCCGTTGAATCACTTACACAGGAATAGTACGAGGCAATTCCCCCCTCAACGCAATTGCAAAGGGATAGAATGAGGTAATTGATGCTGATTCCTGATGAATGGCTTCTGTCCAAAACGTGGATTCTCCTGCTTCTCGGAGCTGCATTACCATCTGTGCTTTTCCAGCAATCTACTGTCTACTACAATCTCCAGCATCGGGAGTCCTCACTGTCTCCAGATTGATGCTCCAACATGATGAACAAGTGGAGCAGATGCACAGAAGTGCACAGACAGACTGCTCCACGTTGTTCCTCGTGACTCCCTTGCTCATGATAAACACGTGGGACTTTAACGTGGTTTTCTAGTGTTGAGGAAGGAAGCAATATGTCTTGTGTGAAGTCTCAAGAAGGCACCTTCCATCTTCGTGAAGCCAGCCTGTTGTTTCTCTTTGTAGGGCGGAAGCTGGTGGGAACGGCTACCTGTTTCAGATCGAAGGTATTATGGCTGATGTTGGGGATTGTGAACAACATGGCGTTCAGTACAGGGTTCACACGCCAACAGCACAATAACATGGGGAGAGTTAATTTAGGCATATAAACTATTAGGAAAGTCACGTTAGACTGATGAATCGACTCTCTATGTTCAAATAATGCTGATCTTGCTCATGTTGATCTTGTCGAGTGCTTGTCTTGTGCAGTGCATCCTGCATGCCTTCCTCTGTCCAAGTCTATTTCCACCCTATGATCTGTCTGGCCATGCTTACTATGATCTGCCACCTATGCTCATAAATAAAGTGTTTCCCTGTACTGAGGTACACGTGACAATAAATCACACCAATCAATCCTGCGTAAAGTATGGAATTTCTCACCCTATCAATGTGTCCTTTGGACATATACCTGCTACACCTCGTATTTCAGCATCCCCATTTCTTCGTATTTCACATCTCTGCAGATTAAACTCTCAGGTTCTTCACTCTACACTCATGATACCGCCATCTGTATCTGTGGGAAGGATATCATTCCTTACAAAGGAGATCAAATCTGTAGAGAGTGTCCCAAATACTCTCTCAGCAAGGCTTTACAACAGCAGGAAGATGGCTTTACTTATGTACTCTAATCATCTTACAATGAAGGACAGCATACCATTGACTGCACCCATTACTTACACAGGTTTGATTCGGAGCAGTCAGCATAGACTTGTGAGTGGGATATCATTCTTCCCAAATTTGTTAGAGTTCTTTGATGAAGTAACCAAGAAGGTTTACGAGGACAGAGCTGTAAATTTAGTCTGTATGGATTTCAGTAAGGCATTTGATAAGGTACCACATGGCAGGCTACTCGGGAAGGTTCCATCACGTGGAATGCTAGGGGAATTGTCCAATCGGATACACAGTTGGGTTGATGGTAGGAAGCAGAGGGTTTAGTGGAAGGATGATGGTCAGACTGAAGGCTGTGTCCATTGCTGTTTGTTATCTATGATTTGGTTGAGAATGTACAAGGCATGATTAGTAAGTTTGCAGATGACACTAAAATAAGTGGTAGCGTGATCAGTGAGGAAGTTTATCAGAAATTGCAGCAGGACGTTAATCAGGTGGGGAAGTGGGCTGAGAAATGGCAAATGGAATTTAATACAGGTGTGTGAGGTCTTGCATTTTGGAAACTCAAGTCAAGGTAGGGGTTTCACGGTGAATGGGAGGGTCGTAAGAGGTGCAGCGGGCAGAGAGACCTTGGTTTTCACGGGCACGGTTCTCTAAGTGTAGACTCACAGGTTGACAGGGCAGCGAAGAAGGCTTTTGGCACATTGGCCTTCATCAGGCAGGACATTGTGGATAGAAGTTGGGAAGTTATGTTGTAGTTACACAGGACTTCGGTAAGGCCACACTTGGAGAATTGTATTCAGTTTTTATAACCTTGTTATAGGGAGGATGTTATGAAATTAGAAAGAGTGCAGAAGAAATTTACAAAGACGTTGCTAGGACCCAATGGTCTAAGTTATAGGGAGAGGTTGGACAAGCTAGGACCTTTTCTTTAGAGAGAAGGAGACTGAGGGAGTCCTTACAGATCTGTATAAAATTACGAGGGGTATGGAGAGGGTTAATGGTCTCAGTCTTTTTCCAAGGTGCACCCAATCGAGGATTAGAGGGGATCAGTTTAAAGTTAGAGGGGAAGGAACAAAAGGGAACCTGATTGGCCACTTCTTTACTCAGAAGGTTGGTACATGGATGAGCTGCCAGCAGATGTGGTTGGTGGTGGGACGGAGGGTGGTTACATTAACAACATTTCAAAGCATTTGCATAAATATGTCGATAGGAAAGGACTGGAAGGATATGGGCCAACTGCAGGGAAATGGGGCTAACGTGGATGGACATTTACAAGGTGAAGATGATCCCCTCTGTTAATTAAAAGCAAACACCCAGAAAAGCTCGCCTCACCTCGTAATTTGTTAAAATATGAGTTACACCTTTTTTCCAAAATTTAAACAAAAATTAAAAAGTTTGTTTCTGAACTTTAATAGTGAACAGTAAACAACAACTATTGACAAATACACGCCCCTCTTTTCTTCGCTACTTACTATCTGACTCCAACTCTGTAAAAATATGCTGTTCCAGCAGCCCACATATTAAACATTGCAATCTCAAGAGCACACAATCCCCATCTTTCCCGCTTGCTCACTCTTCCAGCTGCTGATCTCCCAGGGTCATTTTTTTTATTGCAAGTAGGTTTACATGAACATGTGTCTTTGATAGAGAGTGTTTGAGATGGCCAGTTAGCACTCCTGCTCTGCAGCAGTTACTCTGCTGTTGGATGGCAGTCGCTCTCCCTCCAGTGTTCAAAATGCTGGTTTGTATACTCCCAATGATACAGTAATTCTCATAATTTGGTTGCTTACCAGGTGTCCAAACAATAATATTCAAATTCCATTGGCTTCTGGTTTCCTGAGGCGTTATTTAAACTCTTTGGTTGCATT
This sequence comes from Chiloscyllium punctatum, assembly GCF_047496795.1. NCBI lineage: Eukaryota > Metazoa > Chordata > Chondrichthyes > Orectolobiformes > Hemiscylliidae > Chiloscyllium > Chiloscyllium punctatum. The sequence goes on along the minus strand of NW_027310099.1, from coordinate 144,320 downwards.
TGAATGGCTGCCAAAACAGCAACCAAAACTCAGGTATCCATTTCTCAGCTAATGGTGACATGTGGAACAGTTTGACCTTTAGCTGGCATCTGTGGCTTTAATTTCTATTCGGCAAAACCCGTTCTGTTTTAAAGTACCCATACATGTTTTTGGCTTCATAACATCTCCCCACTTCAGAAAATAAAGTGTACCAGCAGAATGAAAAGATTATTACATTTCTTCTCCTCTAATTCTTAATCCCAATTTTATGAAATACAAAAGTATTAATCTCAGTTATATCATTCATATTAATTCTGCACACCATTATAACATTGGAATAAGGTAAATCTTATTTACACTTTTTCCTTTAAATCCACAATAACAAATCTGCTATCACATTGTAGGAGCCGCAGCATGTACATTTTGTGAGTTTAAAGTCAGGAAGGTAAGACTCCAATTAAATAGTCTCATATTCTGGTCTTTAAATATTCCAAAAAATGCGAGAGATTTGTCATTGTCCACAACCATCTCCGACAATTTGTTTGTCATATACACATTAAAATATTGTCAGGCCAGTGTGAAACTTAATCATTCTTGTTCAATAATGGAGATTTTGTATTTTTTTTCTGGTAGATATTGATTTTTTTCGACAAGTAGCCAATTAGCCATTCAATTCCATCATCATCTTTCTGTATCAATACATCTCCGACCCCTATATCCCGAGCATCAAACGCAATTTTGAAAGGGTTTCAAAATATTTGGTGTAGCTAAAACGGGTGCAGTGTTTAATCCTGCTTTAAGATTCTCAAATGCCTCCTGGCGTTGTTCTGTCCACCACAATTCTGTGTTCTTCGTTAATAAATCCATCAGTGGTGCCAATACGCTGCTGAAGTTTGGAACACACTTCTGATCGAATCAACTCAGTTCCAAAAATCGAAGCACCTCTTTCTTCGAGAATGGTTGTGGAAATTCCCCAAAGCCCTTCGTCTTTGTGTTCCATAGGATCAACCTTCCATGTCCAATGTAATGTCCCAAGAACGTCACCTCTGCCTTCGCGAATTCTGTTTTCTTTAAGTTTATTACCAAGTTTGCTTCTTGTTCAACATGCTCTGCCAGCTGTAACATGTGAGCTTTTAAACACTTGCTGAAGATCACCACATCATACAGATAAATTACACAATTTGTTCATCTGGCCACAGCTCTGTTCCTGAGTCTTAAATGTGGCTGCTGCATTATTCATCCATATAAAATACTCGATAAATTTTTTTGTCATCTCCAGTATCTTTACTGGATAGCTTAACTGACTTCACATTTTTTTTTAATTTGAAAGGGGCCACTAAACCTGGCTTTGAAGGGATTTCTTACCACTGGTGGCAATACTAATACGTCATCCCCACGGGATATCATCAAAGTTTCAGAGTTTTTATCTGCCACCTGCTTCACTCTCAATTGTGCTCTTCATATACTATTTAGCAAACTCACCTACTCCATCGACTCTCTCCTTCACCTCACACAGAGAATTCAAGTGTGAGATTTCCGACTTCGGTCCTGTCAATTTATATTTAATTAATTTCAAAGGACCTCTCACTTCATGTACGAATATTATCTCAAAGGAAGTAAAGTGAGTAGATTTATTTGAGGCATCTCTAATGGCAAACAATATAATGGGACACCTTTATTGCAATCATTCGGGTAATGATAACAGTACGCTGTTAACATGGTCTTCAGCGTCTGATGCTAACTTTCCAAGGGTCCCTGGGATTCAGGTTCCGATGCACTTGATTTAAACTGCTGCATGCTGAAGCTATCCATGACTTCCTTAAACAGCTGAGCGGTAAAATGAATTCCTTGGTCTGACTCAATCTTACTGCCTTGCCCACAGCGAGTAAAGAAAGCTACCAACCCCTCCACCTCCCGTTTTATCTTAACATTCCGTAATGGAATTGCCTCTGGAAATCTGGTGGACACATTCATTATGGTCAGAAAATACAGTTTTCCACTTCTATTTTAGGAAGGGGAGCTACACAATTAATCATAACCCACGTGAAATGTTCTTCGAATGCAGGAATTGGCAAGCAAGGTGTTGGTTTTATTAGTGCCTGTTGCTTACCTTCCATTTGGGATGTATGTCACATACAAAAAAAAACACGTCCTTGTGCATTCCAGGCCACTAGAAATGCTTCTGTACCTTAGCCTGAGTCTTCTGTCCACCTAGGTGACCGCCTGCAATTATTTTATGTGCTAGCCATAACATTGTATGCTACAGGTAACACAATGTGGTGTACTTCGGCCCATTTCCCTTCTGCAGTAACCTATTTTAATTTTAGGTCTCCATTTTAATTTTAGGATTCTATCTTTAAGTTAATAACGTTCAACAATATATTCTGATTCCTTTTCTGTGTGTGTGCATGTGTATGTGTGTGTGAATGTGTGTGTATATATCTGTTGTAAGTCCATTAGCCTTTCTGGACTAAACCCCTCTGCCTGATCCTCTGCCTGTTCAGGTTTATCCTGCACCGTTACATCAAACAGGGGGTCAGTTCACTGAGCATCAATTCATTTGTCTTTTTCTTTCGGTTTTACTTCCTGCTGTAACTGAGGACAGTGGGATCTTGTTACTACACACTCTGGAAAGATTCCTCGGTATTTTTCTTTTAACTCCCCAATTCCCTAGACTTCTGTTGGCTTCTCCACCACAAGGGGTGCCTCTCCCACCTCGCCTCCTGCTAAATCGTTCCCAAGAACAAACTGTATTCTGAGAACTGACACTGTGTTACTCACTGTCACTGTTACTTCCCTAATCTTGATTTGGCATTCCATCCTGATGTTACACAAAGGAATGCTTAATTTCTGTCCCCATTCGACAAATTAACACACTCTCGATTAACATGCCAGAAAGAGTGAAAATACTTTCATCTCTTACTATTAGCAGGCGAGAGAAATTGAGGGCTGCAGATGCTGGAGATGAGAGTTTTAAAGTGTGGGGCTGGAAAAGCACAACATGTCGACAGCATCCGAGGGGCAGGAGCATTGACGTTTCAGGTATAAATCCTTCATCAGGAAAGTGGGGGGTAAGGAAGGGGAAAGGAGGTTGAGAAATAAATAGGAGGGTGGGGGTGGAGCTGGGTGGAAGGGAACTTGGAAGGCGGTAGGTAGATGCATGTGGGGCGTGATGGTGATAGGTCAGACAGGAGGGTGATAGGACTCCTATTGGTGGTAGGAAAGCTGGAACCCTCAAACTGTACAGCATCAACGTTGACTTCACCAAATTCCAAATCTCCCCTCCACCAACCTCTCCCAGATCCAACCGTTCAACCTAGCACTGCCCTCTTGAACTGCCTTAAATGGCCATCTTCCTTTCCACCTATCGACTCCACCTTACCCTCAGACATATCACTGTTACTCCCACCTACATCTTCTTATTGTCTTCCCAGTGAACCTCCCACCAGCTCAGCTACTCCTCTCGTATTTATCTTTCAGCCCCCTTGTCTCCCCACCATGTTCCTGATGATGGGTTTCTGCCTGATATTCGATTGTCCTGCTGTCTGGATGCTGCCTGATCTGTTGTGCTTTTCCAGCGTCTCATTTCTCAACGATTAAAGACTGAGCAGATCCCATATCTCACAAAATTATAACTTCTTATCCTTCTCCCCCTGTTCTTTCTGAGTAAACTTTATCTACAGAGACGAATTCTTTCAGAGATGAGGTACCGACTCCATACCCAGCCCTTGCCTCGGCTGTGCACTCTCCTGCAGCTCCTCGGCTCTACTTGGGGTCTCCTTTACCAGTTTCACTAATTCCACTGGGCTTAGCCTCTTCGATCACATCTTTCCCCAAAATGTCTTCCTTTAACGCCCATCACGGTGTGTCCCAGCTTACTGCAGTGAAAACACCTTTTCCTAGTGCCCTTCTTAAACCATCGGCACTGTCATTTTATGTTTTCCACTCCCTTATACTGAGAACACCTGAGGCCTTTCACCAACTTTCAACCCCTTTGGGCTTCTTTCTTCACCTGTGGTAAAGTATTGTGAGCTACTGTTCGCTTTGTAACGTGTGATCTTCCCTTCTCCCAATTTCTATCCCTCACAGGATGAAAATCTTGCCAGAAGCTAAATATCATCTCATGCCCCAGTGCATATTTACCTGCCCTTTCTGCCGTGCTTCCCACTTCTTGAACTTTCTATTCATTCACATGAATTCTTACTATCTCTGGAAGTAAGTCTTTTAACTTCTCCAGCAAATTAATCTCCCTTCAAGCCTCACAGGTCTTATCCATTTTTAAGGCCAGCACCCAACTCCCAAAATGACTGTGGTTACTTCTTTTAAACTCAATATAAGACTGACCTGATTCCGTCTCTATTTTTCTGAACTTCTGTCTATATGCTTCTAGTAACAATTCATAACCAATAAAAATAGCCAATTTGACATCTTGATAATCTCTTGACCCCTCATCTGATAGCGCTGCATATACCTCACCAGCTGTGCCCACCAGCTTAGTCTGAACGAGCCTTACCCACAAGTTCACTGGACACGTCATCTGACTCGCCATTTTTTCAAATGAAATAAAAAAGGTTTTGACATTTTTCTCACCGAAATATGGCAAGTTATTAACATAGTTGTATACATCCCTATGTTATCCCTTCATCTCCATCCTGTTAACTTAACTTTCTTGTCTAATTCCCAACTTCTAAATTTCAAATCCTCTCTCTCTCTTTCTTTTTCCTCTCTTTCTCTTTCTTCTCTCTCTATTTCCTGCTCTTTATTTATCTTCTAACTCCAGTCGCCACATTTGCAATTTAAGTTTTTTCTAACTCTACTGCAGTTGCCTATTTCTCTGATATATCAAAGTGCTTAACCAACTCCATTACAATTTCAGCTTCCCTTTTCTCCCTGGTTAAACCCAATTCCAACCTATTTGCTAATTCTAAAAAATATCCTCCTTCTGTCCTTCTAAACTTCCTTGGAAAATTTGGGAACCTCTTTAGCAATGTTAAAAGCCATTTCCCTCACTTTTGATTTAATCAACCACAAGTAACAAAATTAAACGAATTTTCCCTCTGGTTTTATTTGAAGATCAAAGTCACTAATTGCAATGAGTTGGAATTTGCTGGGACCTGTTGTATCTCAAATCTGTTCAAGTCGGTCCAAGTGCCACATGGCAAGGCCCCAAACTGTTATGACATCAATGTCGAATCCCTCTTTTAATTAAAACCACACACCCAGAAAAGCTCACCTCAAATCTGTTAAAACGTGAGCGACAGAGAACTCTTAAATTCCACTAATAAACAAAAAGTAACAATTTATATATGTGCAAGTTAGCTCGTTGAGCTTGAAGGTATGTTTTCAGAAGTTTCGTCACCATGACTAGGTGACATCATCAGTGAGAGTATTTGCTGAAGTGCTGGTGGTATGTCCCGCCTCTCTAGTTATAGGTCTTGGTTTCTTAAGATGGGTGATGTCATTTCCCATTATTTTAACAAGAGAATGTAGACAGGATCTAAATTGATGCGTTTATTGATGGACTTCTGGTTATGATACCATTCCTCTAAGAAGGTCCTTGTGTGTCTTAGTATGTGTGTGTGCTTTGTCCCAGTCAAAGTTGTGCCTTTCTTTGTCTGTATGTATGGAGCATAGTGATAGTGCGTCATGTCTTTTGGTGGCTAGTTCGTGTTCATGTATCCTTGTAACACGACAACAGGACAGTTTCAATGGTCGAAAAGTGATTTTATACACACTGTTTAATCAATGTTTGTGTGCAGTTAAGCAGCATTTTTCACATGTGCACAACACATTGTAAATGAACAACAGAGACACAGTTAACGAAAAATGATGCATATAATGTATAAAATTGATAAGACATTAATACATTATTTGATCCTCTCAACGTTCCCTCCTTTTCTGGAATTCCCTACTCTACTCTCTCATTCTAACCAGGATGTGTGCTCCAAATTCTTGATTCTAGTGTCCCAAATTATTTCAGTTAATCCCCTTCAATATAAGGTTCTTTCCAAAGCTAGTGTCTATCATATAATCGGAGATAAATATTCTGGCATCAGACTCAGCATCTGAACATATTACTCTGTTAGACATGCACTGTACCAAGGACCACAGCACACAGGCATTGCCAAACCATTGGGGAATGTTCATCTACTTCTTTCGATAATGTAGTTTTCTCTTTTTCCACATCTCCAGATCTATATCCTCTCTCTCGTTCTATCTTTGTATCGAGTTAAGAAATCCACCAATTATTCTTCGTGTCGCATCTCCCAAAACTCCTTCTTTCGGTTTATATCGAATGCTCTCTTCAAGATGCAATGTGGTTATAATTAAGCAATGTAACTACAAAGACATGCGGGATGAACTGGCCAGAGTTAATTGGAAGGGGAGCTGAGCAGGAAAGAACATGGAGCAGCAATGGGAGGAGGGTCTGGGGATAATTCGGAAGATAATACCAGAAATGCAACCCCAAGAACATGAAACATACTCATGGGAGAACAAGGCAGCCATGAGTGATAATCCATCAAACCAAAAGGGAAAACATACAATGAGGTGAAGATGATTGGGAATCCAGAGAATTCATTGGCTCTGAAACTACATAAGGCTGGCATTACTGACACTGCAGAGCTCTTAATCATGGTCAGGGAGAGAAACAGAGGAAACACATTGACTTTAAACACAGAAGATGGTATTTCTCAAGGAAAAAAATTCAGGTGAATTAAATATTTGAATTAAGATCAGTTAAATGCTTTTGCAGAATGTATCAGATTGCAAGCAAGACCCGGGGAGACAGATCCTCAGCAGAATAAGAGTTTGAAAATGGAAGTATTTCCACATCAGAAACCAGGTTAGGTCACTGAGTGCAGGGCTGATGAGTGAATGGGTCTCAGTGAGAATTGGGGAACAGTCAGCAGAATTGCATTGCAGGTATTGCAGCTGGAAACTGCGTATTCATGTCGTGCTGTAGATCACAGCAGCAGGAGAGGCAGACATGCATTAAACCACAACCTGTAACTTTTTGCCAGGGTAACACTTCAGTCTGTCATTACCATCAACACCATGGTAATGGAAAATAAGGCTGAGTGACGAGTGTGGGTGAACATGTCAGAGTCAGAATCACATGAACTTTAACCTGATGCTAACTCATTAAAGCTACCAGACTTGACCAACAGATCTGAACGAAGCCCTGCAGCCCTGTCACATTCAGTCATAAATGGTGATGGACGATGAAACAAATGACTGGAGGAGAGGGCTCCACAAACATTCCCATCCTAAATAATGGAACAGACCTGCACATCAGTGTTTAAGAGAAGGATGTTTTATTTTTTATCTGGCACCATCTTCTGCCAGAAGTGTTGAGTCGATGATTCACCTCACCCATATCATGATGCCCACAAAGTCACAGATGCCAGTCTTCAACCAATTTGATTCGCTGCACGTGCCAAGGAGAACAGCTGAACACAGTAGATACGACACAGACAATGGGCCCTGACACCATTCCTGCAATAGGACTGAAGACTTGTGCTGCACAACAAGCCATGTCCCTGGGGAAGCTGTTTCATTCCAGCTCCAACTCTGATATCTCCCTGGCAATGTCGAAAATTACTCAGCTTAGTTACGTCCCCAAAGACGGGAATAATTACAATCTGACCAATTACCACCCCCTCAGTCCCATCACGACAGTCAAATTGGTGGGAGATTTTTTGACAGAGCTGTCAAGCAGCACAGAAATAACCTGCTCAGTGTGGTTTCCGATAGGTCCCCATGTGGAGATGGTGCTGTTGTGGAAATGTCACTGGATTAATAATCCAGACCACGCTAATGATCTGGCAGTGGGTGGAAGTTAAAGACAATTAATAAAATATTGAGATCTCAAATCTGGGATCAGTAGCAGTGACCTTGCAGTCAATATCGATTATAAACAGAATTTCTTTCTCCAATGTACTTTTAGGAAGTGAATCTCCCATGATTTCCAGGGCTGGCCTAAAAGTGACTCCACAAACCCTGACATGTGATAAATATTTCAATGGTCTCTGAAACGGCCAAACAAAACACTCATTTGTATCAAATTACTCCGAGGTCTGAAAGGATGAAACCGGACAGAACACCCGGCCTCAGCATCAGTGTCGGAAAAGGGAATGGGAACATAGTCCTGTCGACCCTGCAGAAACCTCCTTCCTAACATCTGGGAACTTTTGACAACATTTACAGAGCTTTCCCACAGAATGCACAGAAACAGCGGGAAAGGAGTAGATCATACAACACAGTGAGCCTCCCCATTCTAGTTCATGGAAAAATTCTCCTCAATGCACTTACCCCACAAAATATACATATCCGTTAATGTGAGTAACCTTGGGAAGCTATAAAATAGGTGGTGCAGTAGTACGTTTGGTCCATCGAGTTTGCTACCCAATTTAACGTAATAATGCTTGGCCCTTCATTTCCCCACCGTACTCCTGCTCTCCCACCATCCCTTTACTGTCTCGAAATCCTTATTTATAATCAGTGTCTCGGTTTCCAGGTGCGAGCGAATTCCCAGGTTCACTGGTCTGTGAGTGCAGACATTTATTCTCATCTCAATGCAGAGTGACCTGCCTGTACCTAATACTGTGGCCCCTGGTTTTAGACGTCCCAGCCTGGGGAATTATCATCCCTGCTTCCAATATGTCTCACCCTGTCAGCTTTTTGTATATTTCACTGACATCGCCATTCATTTTCCTAAACCCCTTGGAATACAGGCCTAGTCTCCCCAAACTCTGCTCCCACAACAAGCCTGTCATCCCAGAGATCAGTCTGGTCATCCTTCACTGCTCTCCCTCAATGTCACGTTTGTCCTTTATTAGGTACGGAGATCAAAACTGCACATAATGCTGCACAATGTTTGAGATGATTCTCACCAAGGTCATGCACAGCTGCAGTAAGACACCCTTTCTCCTGGACTCAAATCCTCCTGAAATGAAGGTCAGCACACCATTTATCTTCTTAATTGCTTTTTGTCCTGCAATATTGTTTTTTTTACATCCTCCTCACCCACTCACAATCCCACATCCGTTAGTGCTGTCAGCAGGCTGGGATATAGTGTATCTGATTCCAGCGACCAAATGTTTAAAGGGCATTGTCAACAGCTGGGCCGCAAGCACCGATCCCTGCCACACCTCAGCAACCTTCCTCTGTTAATTTCTATTTATTTATTTCGTGAATCTCGGATTCACTGGCTGGGTCAGCATTTATTTCCTGTCCCTATTTGCCCTTGAGAAGGTGGTGATGAGCAGCCTTGTTGAACCGCTGCAGTCCACCTGCTGTGGTTGACCTCCAATGCCATTAGGGAGGGAATCCCATGATTCTGACGCAGTGACTGTGAAGGAGCAGTGATATATTTCCAAGTCAGGATGGTGAATGGCTTGGAGGGGAACCTGAAGATGATGGTATTCCCATACATCTGTAGCCCTTGTCCTTCGAGATAGATGTGGTCGTGAGTTGGGAAGATGGTATCTGAGGATCTTCGGTGAATCATTTCATTGCAGCATGTAGATAGGAAAACACTGGTGCTGCTGCTGAGCGTTGATGGTGGAGCATTGTGGATGAAGGGTCATTCAAACTGGCTGCTTTGTCCTGCATGGTGTAAAGGTTCTTGAGTGTTGTTGGGGCTGCACTCATCCAGGCAAATTGGGAGTCTTCTACCACACTTCTGACTTATGCATTGTAGATGATGGACAGACATTTGGAAGTCAGGATGTGAGTTACTCGCCGCAGTATTCCTAGCTTCTGACCTGCTCTCGTAGTTACTGTGTTTATGTGGCGAGATCAGTGAGTTTCTGAGAAATGATTACCCACCAGGACTTTGATACTGGGAGATTCAGTGATAGTAACACCATTGAATGACAAGGGGCAGGTTAGGTTGAATTTTATTGGTGATGGTCACGGTCTGGCATTTGTGGCCTGAAGATTACTTGCCACTTGTTAGCCTGGATACTGTCCAGATCTTGTCGCATTTGAACATGGACTGTTTCAGTATCTAAGGAGCCACAAATGTTGTAGATCATTGTACAAACATTGGCGAACATCCCCACTTCTGAACTTAAAATGGAGGGAAGGTCATTGATGGAGTAGCCCTGAAGAAGATTTCGGCCACTGCTCGAGGGACTCCTATAGACTTGGAGCTGAGTTGACTGACCTTCATCAACCATGACCATCCTCCTACGTGTCAGGTATGATTCTAACCAGCAGGGAGTTTGCCCCTGATACCCATTGATTTCAGTGTTGCTAATGCCCCTTAATGCCACACTTGGTCGAAGGCAGCCTCGTTTTAAAGGGCTGTCGCTCTCACCTCACCTCTGGAATTCAGCTCTTTTGTCCATGTTTGAACCACAGTAATGAGGTCAGGAGCTGAGTGGCCCTGGTGGAGCCCTAACTGGGCTTCATTGACCAGGGTATTGCTGAGCACCTGCTGCTTAAAAGCACTGAGACCTTCCACCAATTTACTGATGATCGAGAGTAAACTGACAGAGTGGGAATACCATCATCTTTAGGTTCCCCTCCAAGCCATTCACCATCCTGACTTGGAAATACATTTGCTTTTTATAAACTGGAGATACTTTGGGTAATTTTCCACATAATCGGGGATAGTCATTGTTGTAACTGTATTGAAACAATTTGGCTTGGGTAGTGATACGTTATGGAGCACAAGTTTTCAGTACTATTGCCAGAATGTTGTCAGAGCATGGACTATTTGGAGTATCCAGTATCTCCAACCGTTTCTGTATATCGTGTGGACTGAGCCAAATTGGTTAATGACTGGTAACTGAATTGCTGAGGACCACTGGAGGAGGCTGAGATGGATCATCCACTCAGCACTTCTGACTGAAGATTGTTGCGAATGCATCAGCCTTATCTTATACACTGAAGTGCTGGGCTCTTCCATCATGGACGAAGGGGTTATTTGTGGAGTCTCTTCCTCCAGTGAATTGTTTAATTGTCCCCAACGTTTCTTGACTAGATGTGGGAGGACTGCAGAACTTAGATCTGATCCTTTGCTTGTGGGATCACTTAGTTCTGTCTCTCACTTACTGCTTCTGCTGTTTGCCGCACAACTAGTCCTGTTTGGTGGCTTCAACAGGCTGACACCTCATTTGCAGTTTTGCCTGGTGTTACTCCTCCCTCCTGCACACTCCATTGAACCAATGATGACCGTCTGGATTGATGGTAATTGTTGTGAGGGGGCTACGCCAGGCCATGAGGTTGTGTGGGTGTACAAGTCTGCTCCTATAGATGAACCATAGGACTTATGGACACCCAGACTTGAGCTGCTAGATCTGTTCGAAGTCTGTCCTATTAAGCACCGTGATACCACCACCCAAATTGGTGGAGGATATTCTCAATGTGCAAGTGTGACTTTGTCTCCACAATGACTATGTAGTGGCCACTCTTACCGATACTGTCATGAACAGATACTTCTGCAACTGGCAGATTAGTAAGTCTGTGGTCAAAATGTATTTTCCTATTGTTGGTCCCTTCACCATCTGCTACAGTACCAGTCTAGCAGTTATATCCTTTAGGGCCAGGCCAGCTCGATCAGTATTGCTGTAGCTGAGATACTCTTGAAGGTGGACATTGAAATCCTCCACCCAGAGTACATCTTGCGTCCGTGCTACCCTCAGTGCTTCCTCCAAGTGTTTATCAGCATGGAGGAGTACTGATTGATCAGTTGAAAGAGACTGATACATGGTTATCAGCAGGAGGTTTCCTTTCCCATGTGTAAACTCACGCCATGAGACTTCATGGGATACGGAGTCAAGAGCAATTCCCTTCCAACCGTATCCCAATGTGCCGCCACTTCTGCTGTGTCCGTTTTTTCTGATGAGACAGGAGTTATCTGGGGAAGGTGATGGGGAATCTGGGACATAGGCTGAAATGGATCATCCACTCAGCACTTCTGACTGAAGATTGTTGCGAATGAATCAACCTTATCTTATACACTGATTTGATGGGCTCTTCCATCATGGAGGAAGGGGTTATTTTTGGAATCTCTTCCTCCAGTGAATTGTTTAATTGTCCCCAACGTTTCTTGACTAAATGTGGAAGGACTTATACCTTACAGAATTATACCTTACAGACAATGTCAGGCTGTTGCTTCACGAGTCTGTTTATTTCTATTCACTGTTTCCGGCCAGCTGTCCCATTCTAGAAACGTAGCCATATATTCGCCCCAATCCACTCAGATTTGATTTTGCAAACTGGGCTTGGAGCTTTACCAAAACTTTTCTAAAAATCCACGTGTTTAACATCCATTGCTTCTCTTTCATTTGTCTCGCAGTCTGTTTCTCAAACATAATTCCCATTTCATAAATCTATGTTAGTGTTGTCTATGACCATTACTTTCACCCCCAATAATTTCTCCTTAACCATTTACTTACTATGTTCTATGATGCACGTACTCTACCACTTTCCCACACCATACTTGGTTTTCCTTGTATTGTTTGAGATTTTTGTGCAGACAGAACTGAAGTAGTGGCTTCATAGTTTTTCAATTTCCCTGTTCCCCATTCTCAATTGTTTGGCTTCAAACTGGAAGAAAACTGCACTTGTTTTCTCATATTTTTCACACTGACATGAGTTATCAAGTGATTACAGTTCACTCTTATAACCCTTGCGAATATACTCTTCAAAAATTCATCAATTCATGCCTTAAACCGCTCAATAATTGACCTTCCACACCATACACTCACAGGGGCATAACCTCTGTGCCAACAGAAGTACAGCACGATCTATATTAGTACCACTTTCCTACACCAGGCCCATAGCCTGGAATGTTATGACACTTCCAAGTGCTCGTCCAAGTACTTTTTAATGATTGTGAGGTTACCTGTGATAATTCCCCTCTCAGGAAGTAATCCCAGAATACAACACCCTCCTCAAAATGCGAGAGAGCAACAGTAAGATGCCATCATCTCCCAATCCTCGAAAGCATCAACAGGAAGAGGTCATTCTGGCCTTGGAGATGGCAACATGGTAACACCAGAAAGACTTCAGCCCATCGAGTTTGTACACCAACACGATGATGAGTCCATTCAGCCACACACGGCTCTTACACAGCAACTGGAGCAGATCTCTTAAAAACGTTTGCCCATTAAACAGGAATTCAAAGAAAACCCAAAGGTTTTCGAAATGGAAGAACTTATAATAATAGTATACATTAGATTAGATTACTTACAGTGCGGAAACAGGCCCTTCGGCCCAACAAGTCCACACCGCCCCGCCGAAGAGTAACCCACCCATACCCCTACATCTACCCCTTACCTAACACTACGGGCAATTTAGCATGGCCAATTCACCTGGCCTGCACATCCGTGGACTGTGGGAGGAAACCCACGCAGGCACGGGGAGAATGTGCAAACTCCACACATTCAGTTGCCTGAGGCGGGAATTGAACCCGGGTCTCTGGCGCTGTGAGGCAGCAGTGCTAACCACTGTGCCACCGTGCCGCTCACTCAAATGAAGCAATGAACTATTGTAATTTAAGGCAAATTGTTAGAGTCCATTGTTCAGGATATTTGCAAAGTTAAACCACAATCCATCAGAGTCAACATAGTTTTTCAAAGGTTAAATCGTGTTTGAATTGTTTGCTTGAGTTATTTGAAGATGTCGGAAACAATATGGATAGTGGGAATCCTGGAGATGGAACATATCTAGTCTTCCTGAAGGCATCGGATATGTCGCTTCTCCAAAGAGTAAGTGGTAAGAGCAGACAACATGGGTTTAGGAGTAATTTATTCGCTTGGATGGAGGATTAACCAACAAAATGCAGTCAGATGGAATAAATGTGTCATTTTCTTTTGGCAGATGCAATTTGTGGGGTGCCATTGATTTCAGTACTCATGCCTCATACATTTGCGATCGATGGTATTACTGTACTCGGTTGATGGGATAGAAAATACGGTGCCACATTTTCAGACAACACTAACATTGGTGGGAAATTACTTCGAAATGATGATGCATGAGATTTAAAACGATATGGATAGGTTGGGTGAATGGGCCGGCGTTTGGCAAGGAAAATTAAAGTGAATAAATATGGGGCTATTCAAGTTGGCCAGTATAATAGAAAGACAAATTATTATCTAAATGGAGAGAAAGTTCAAAGTGTTTAGGTGCAGAGGGATCTGGGTGCCTGCTTGCATATCACAGAAAACCTGCCTGCGGGTAGTGCAAGTAATGAGAAATGCAATAATTTCAGTGTTTATTTATAAAAGGAAAGAGTAGAAAGGTAGGGAGTGTTGCTGTAGCTATGCAAGGCATTAGTGAGGCTCCAACTGGAGAACAGATTGGGTATCCTGCAGAATGAGGTATTTCCATTGGAGGTAATTCAGAAGAGCTTCATTAGATTGATTCCATATTTGAAGTGCTTGTCTTATGAATAGAAATTGAGCAGTTTAGGCCTATACTCTCGAGAATGAAAGGAGATCTCATTGAGGTGTGTAAAATGCTAAAAGTAATTGAATGTGTAGATGTGGAGTGGATTTTTTTCATGTGTCGCAATCTACAATAAGAGACTAGAGTTTTAGGGTGGAGAGATGGCAGGAAAGTGGAACAGAGGCCGCGTTGACATCAGCCTCATCGAGGGGTTAGATTCCTCACAGATGTTCTTTGTTCTTAGACAACTCTTCGACTCTGTTTCCCAGGAATGGGGGAGGCCTGGATATCATACTGGAAGCAGGCACTCAGGACAAATCATTTAGAGAGAACGTAACCAGTAGGGACACACAGTGACCAGCGCTGGGTTCTCAACGATTTACAGTCTATATTAATGATCAGGAGGAAGGAACAGATATACAGATGCTGAGTTTGGTGATGTCGCTGTGGTAAGCAAGAGATTAAATTATCAAGAGAGGGTGGAGAGTCTGCAAATAGATTCAGAAATGTAAAGGCAATAGATAATAGTTTAGCAGGTGGAATTTAACATGATATAACCTGTCATTTCATTTACAGCAATAATAGAAAGCAATATGTTACTGAAATGGAGAGAGATTACAGGACTTAATGATACTGTGTACTGGGGGGTTCATTCAGCCCCGTTCAGACATGGGAGATTTTGCTCCATCCCTGATCGTCTGCTCCCTGACTGAGATTTTTCCCTCAGGATAATCCCTCAGTCCACCATTACCCTCAAGCTGATCTATAGTTCAGTGACGAGTGTGGGTGAACATGCCAGGGTCAGTACCATGTGTTCCTTTACCTGATGACAACCCATTAAAGCTACCGCAATTGGCTGGTTACTCTGGAAACAGCAGAAATAACATCTTGTACAGAGGCAGAAATTATACCACGAGTAACAAATCAGATCGAAGCACTGTCATCCTGCCAAATCCAAGCATTAATGTCGATGGACCATTAAACAACGTACTGGAGGAGAAGACTCCACAAATATCCCCATTCCAAATAATGGAACAGTCCTGTACATCAGTGTAAAAGTCAAGTATGTGGTGTCTGCACTGTCCTCAGCCAGACGTGTTGAGTGGATGTTCCAACTTGCCCTATCATGGTGCCCACAGAATCACAGCTGCCAGTCTTCAACCATTTCGATCCGATGCACGTGACATGAAGAAACCGCTGAACACAGTAGATACAACAAAGGCAATGGGCCCTGAACCCATTCCTGCAATGGGACTGAAGACTTGTGCTGCACAATAAGCCGTGTCACTGGGGAAGCTGTTTCATTCCAGCTCCAACTCTGACATCTCCCTGTCAATGTGGAAAATTACTCAGCTATGTTCAGTTTCCTAAGAAGGGAATAAATACAATCTGACCAATTACCACCCCATCAGTCCCATCACAACAATCAAATTGGTGGGAGTTCTATAAGACAGAGCTGTCAAGTAGCACAGAAATAACCTGCTCAGTGTGGTTTCAGATAGGTCTCCATGTGGAGATGGTGCTGTTGTGGAATTGTCATTGCATTACTAATACAGATCAGTCTCATGCTTGGGCAGCTGGTGGAAGATGAAAACAATTATTAACATATCAAGATCTAAACTCTGGTTCAGTAATAGTGTTCTTGTGTCCAATGTTGATTGTAAACATCGATTTCCTTCCCTAATGTACTTTCAGGAAGTGAATCTCCCGTGTTTTCCTGGTCTGGCCTAAAAGTGACTCCAGACGCACAGACATGTGATAAACTCTTCAATCGTCCCTGAAACGGCCAAGCAAGGCACTCAATTGTATCAACTGCTCCGAACTCTTAAAGGATATACCCGGAGAGAACACCTGGCTCCAACTTTGGTGTCGGAAAAGGGAACGGGAAACATAGTCTTGTTGACCCTGCAGAGACGTCCTTCCTAACATCTGATGGTTTGTGACAACATTTACTGAGCTTTCCCATAAACTGTACAGGAACTTCGGGAAATGAGTACGTCACACAACACATCGAGCTTTCTCTGTGCAAGTTAATGGTCGAACATCTCCTTAATGCAGTTTTACCCATACAATATTCATATCCCTAAATATGTTTAAACATTGTGAAATATAAAGTGAGAACTGCTGTAGTCCCTTCAGCCCATCAATTTTGCTCCGCCATTCAATATACAGGCAGTTCTCAGATAACGCATGTTGATTAAATACAACTTGGCTGCAATGTAATTCGTGAACCTTTTTCCATAAAGTGAACTCCCGTTCATTGTGACGCAATTCCTTGCCGGGAACCAACTGAACAGCAAAACACCAGCCTCAGGATCCTCTGTCTGCAAAATGTACAATCAATGTGTTCAGCTAAAACAGGAATGTAATCCGCTCTGGAAGCCTTGAAACTGAGCCTGTAACGGGGAATTGTAGTATCCACTTAGAAAGAACTTTATTTCAAACTGTGGGGAGATTCTTGAGGAGAACTGGAGTTTCCCCATCGGCATCACGTGGTCAGTCAGCCCCATGCACATTCTGGTGAAGAGTGTGGTGAAAGGTACACTGCTGTCGTCAGTGACCTGTATTTTGAAAGTGTCACATTTACAGCACTGTTTTATTACAATATGGAACTTAAAGATTTATTTAGACTGTGCTAGTATGTGTGTTAGACTAAATTAAATTTTGGCTTTACTAATATTTTTGGGGGTTCGCCCCTTACCCTCTTTTTCCCATAGACCCCATTATTAATATTGCACGATTTTGCACAACATGGTGTTGCACAGGAACACAGCGACTGAGTTATTGGAGAATAACCTGGATTGATAGCTGATCTTCTATCTTCACACGATACTCCGCTCTCTCCCTATCCTTTTAATTTCCAGAAAACCTTATTTATATTCAGTGCCTAGGTTTCCACAGCCCGAGCTGGGAGAGAGTACTCCTTGTTCGTCAGTCTCTGAGTGAAGACATTTATTCTCATCTCAATGCAAAGTGGTCTCTCTGTACTTAATGCTGTGGCCCCTTGTCTGAGGCATCCAAGCCAGCTTCCAATCTGTCGCGCCCTGTCAGAGTTTTATATATTTCACTGTGATCACCACTCATTTTCCTAAATCCCATGGAATACAGGTCCAGTCGCCCAAAACTCTGCTCCCACAACAAGCCTGTCATCCCAGAGATCAGTCTGGTCATCCTTCGCTGCTCTTCCTCAATCTCAGGTTTGTCCTTTATTGGGTAAGGAGACCAAAACTGCACACAATACTGTACAATGTTCGAGATGGGGTCTCACCAAGGCCCTGTACAGCTGCAGTAGGATACTCTTACTCCTGCACTCAATTCCACTGAAATGAAGGAGCAATACATCATTTATCTGTCTACCTGCTTTCTGCTCCTGCAATATTGCTTTAGTGACTGGTACAAGGTCATCCTTCAATGTTACAGCTCCCCACTTGCTGGGTCTATATACACTGGTCAGCGTGTCAATGTCATTCCCAGTATTGACTTCTGGCTTCAGACTCACTGCCCTGCATGTACTCAGAGGGCTGTGCAGAAATAAACGAAAATACAGCTTAAGTTCGTTTGTAGAACAACATTTTTCAACCATTTCCTTTTCAAATAAGAGGCTGCCATTCTATTGTTCCCATCAAAGTACACAACATCACATCTCTCCCATTGCTCTCCATCTGCCACATATTATCCAAGTAATTTCACTTGTCTCAGTCACTTTGGAGCATTTTTACATCTTCCTCGCCAACTCACATTCTGACATTTTTTAGTGCTGTCAGCAGACTTGGGTAAATCCACAGCAGGGAACCATTTACTGTCCGGTGGAAATTGAGCTAATACAGTATAGGGTTTGGGAACATTTGATGCGCGCGGGACAACACTGTTAGTGACTGCCTGCAGGTCTTGAACAAACCTCCATTCCTCCGGGTCACTTGGAATTTTTGCCTTTTTGATCAGAAAAATGGGAGTTCTCACCGGTGAGTTTACACAGGGGATTATCTCTCTAGCCTTTGGGAAGCATTGAAAGACTGGAGTAACTACGTCCATGGCCTCGGGTTTTAACCAGTATTGTGCTCTGCAACGACGATACTCCGACTTCGTGGTTACTCGTATTGGTTCACAACCTCGGAAAAGCCCCACATCATGATTGCCTTTTACCCATAATTCAGTAGGGACCGTTATTAATCTTGGGTCTGTGAAGTTTATCTTCGGGAAACGCCAGTTCAGCCTTCTAGGCTCTTCAGGGGTAGAGGGGGTAACCTCAACTGTTCTATTATCTGAGTTAGACAAATTAATTTATTCCTACATGTCCGCACATCTGCATTGAACCACATACCCACATCGTCTCAGAACACCCAACATTTCGTTCTTTATGCCTTTAGTACCCATGGCCCCAAATCTTGCCACCAGTCACTGGACACCTTCGCCAGTGACACGCGAGGAGCATAGCCTTCCACATCAAAAATATAGAGCTTACTTGCCGTCGCAGGTACTTTACATAAGTTCACACTGACTGCACATCTGTCATCCCTTCAATAAAATTCGCACAATAACAACTGACCTGGTTTAACCAATCTCCTGAACCAATACTTCACTTATGGTTCCGCAGGGCTATCGTGGTGTATGTGTGCTGTGCAGTGCAGCATATTCCCGCAAAAAAAAAATGTGTTAATAGGATTAACATGGTTACCTGCTTCCAGGGCGAGTGAATTGCTCACTGAACTCATTGCTCTCTGGCTTAATCGCCACTCATAGACATACACCAGTGGTCTTGGGTTGTATTTTTCAGTTTACACTTGTGAATTCTCCCTTTGAATTACCTGCAAGCCCGTCGGAGAACTGAGCAAATACAACCCCAGTCTCACTATGAGATCCCGAGCCATCAAATGTAAAGGACAGAATTCCGCTAACAAAATTGAGAATTAGAATGGATATACATTTCTTATTTCACACAATATGGGTGCGGTAAAACTCTCATATCACGACGCCTGATGCCTCCATTGAGTTCAGGAACATTCTACTCATCTTTATTGGTATCAACTCTCTGAACTGTCTTGATTTGAGGAGTCAATATGCTGGCAATGTATTTACCAATAAGGTAACTGGTGTACCTTCCACGTATAACATAGAGGTAAGCATCGACATATACGCATCATTGTTATATTGAACATATTGTCCACACTTCGCAATCTCAATGTTCAATATAGAGTTGGGATACATCTCAGTGCCCGTTAGGTTAGTAGAAGTGATTAGCATTAGGGATTCTTCGTTGACAAGTATAAAGGAAAGAGGTTAACCTGTACCTTGTGGCCTGCCCACCTCAACCTCAGTCGTCCCCTGTCAGTCACCATGCTGTCCAGCCTCCAGGACCGATTGAGGCTGTCTGTGCGGGCACTGTCCTGACCAGTGGTCCATTGCTCCGCAAACAAAGCACCAGCCAGATCTATCTCTGCAAGCGCACTTTCGCGATCCCTTCCTCTTTTGCGAACTCCACCTATGCCTCTCTCTTTTCCCGCCGCCCCTCCCTCCAATGGCTGAATGACCATTTGCATCATAATAAGCTGAGGTTCATGTGATTGCTGTTCCATCTTTAATTTCCGGTTATGGTTCTCTTGAGCCAGTAGGTTTTCAGCATGTATCACGTATTGTTCTATCTAATTCAACTTTCCCGTGTCCCAGGTAATACACGTATATTATTACCTAATTTGTTGTTTTGTACTTCATTCCATTGATGAGGCTGCTCCTCAGGTGTGCCTCATACGATGTGATCTCTGCCATCTTTATGTCCTTGGGTGGTATCAGTCCACAATAGACGTTATCGACTTTCATGAGGCGCTAAAGGTACTGGGACATTGTCTCGACTTCTTTAGGGATTCTTGCTTCAATTGATTGTGGGTACGATATGCTATTGGTGATTCAGCAGACCCTGAGGCGGCGACCGTTGACTTGGAATCTTCGTGAAGTGGATCTCGTAGGGGGGCTGTAGCTCTTCGAGGGCACCCATTAAGGTCAGGATCTGATCCAGTCTTAAGACACTGTCCAGCTTCATTAGGTTGTTTTCCGTGTGTGTGTGTGCATGTGCGCTGGTGTTTGTACGTGTACTGGATCTATCTTTATTTCGAGATTTTCTTTCCCTGAAATCAGGCTAAGCATTCAACATGTGATAAGCACTCCAATACACAGGTTCTATTTTACCCTTCTGTTTCTCCTTCTTTCTCTCCTCCAACGGTGACCTCAGCATTTGCAAGTGAATATTACTAAAACTTCCTACCTCCAGAAAAACACATTCCTTGATTTACATTTTTAACTGTTTTTCAGAAACTGGACCATAATTATTCAGCATATACTCTATTTTTTTCTTGACCATTCCGAGTTTTCTGTCGACCCTCTTTTCATTTGCTCTTGCTGGAGCCGATTTTCATGGATATTGGAAAAGTGTTCATCTCTCTCTCTCTGTCTCTCCGTCTGTCTATCTGTCTATCTCTCTCTCTCTCACGATACCATAATCTTCTCTTTGCCAATATAACTTGCTTTTACCTCCGGAGGTCCCCTCTCATTGGGCACGACCGCCTCATTGCCTTGGTTTTCAAAAACCAAGAACCCACGTAACCGGTACAGCTTTGGTGACTCCAACGCTGCCCATGGTGGCTCCAAGTCTCAAACCACCGTTAATCTTGCCGTCTCTTAAACTCTCTTGAGTTGAGTTTTACTCGAATACCGCACGTGAGTTCACTGGTCCCTCTTCCTGGTTCGTCTATTCTCTTCAAACGAGTCCCTATGTCGGATTTCGCCACAACTCTTACCCTGACCCTATTCGATTCTGAAAGCGACTCTGGGGCGATCCACTTATCCCCAGTCCTCTCACTCAAAGGGGCCAATTCAGCGCTCGAAACAAAGTGAAAGACCTTCAAGGCAGTGGCGCGTACACCTCCTGGGAATCTTCAAAATCTTACCCAGTTGCAGGGTCCCAGACGAGCCCCCGAGTTTACTGACGTGGAATTTCAATCGACCCGACGCAAATGCTACCAAGAGCAAAGCAAAAGTTTATTTTTGAAATTTGCAGAATGGACTCGACACATTTGCAAGACGCCTCATAAAATGGACGCCTGACGGTTTTCACATATTCCCTTTATACTATATATCATCTTGCCTCATCACACCTCAAGCCAGGAACCTGGATCAGTCGAGTTCCTTTCCACACATGGAGTTGCTTTTTCTAATTCATTGACTGCTGATATAATAGATTATTGGCCTTGAGAGTCAGCTGAAAATTAGGTTGAACTTTACATTTTTTCTGTCTTTTTGCAAAGTTAGGTCCATACTTCTTTGTTTCAACCATGCTTTCACAGATTTCACCAAAAATGATAATTTTCCATTACAGGGGATCAGGCTGCAGTGACTCAATAAGTGTGATGGAGTGAGGATGATAGTGACACAATGAGGGTGAGGTGTCAGCGTGGTAGTGACGCAGACTGTGTGAGTGGATCAGGGCGATAGTTACGCAGTGGGGGGTCAGAGTGATAGTGATGCAGTAAGTCTGAGGGATCAGATCAATAGTGACACAGTAAGTGTGAGGTGGTCAGGGTGATAGTGAAGCACTTCATGTGAGGGGTCAGTGTGACAGTGACGCAGTAAGAGTGAGTGGTCAGTAATTGGAAGGAGATCAGGCTGATAGTGATGCAGTAAGTGTTACAGTGTCAGGCTCATCCTGACGCATAAAGTGGGAGGGGACAGGGTGATAGTGACGTAGTAAGTGTGATGGGGTCGGGCAGAGACTGACGCAGTGAATTTGAGACAGTCAGGGTGTTAGTGAGGGAGGAAGTGTGTGCGTTCAGGCTGGTAGTGACACAGTAAGTTGAGGGTGTCAGGCTGATAGTGGCCAATAAAAGTGAGGTGTTAGGGGAATAGTGACACAGTCAGTGTGAGGTGTCAGGCTGTTAGTGATGCGGTAAGTGTGAGGGGTCAGTCTGATAGTGAAGCAGTAAGTGTGAGCGGGTCAGGCTGATAGAGACGCAGCAAGTGTGGTGGGGTCAGGCTGATAATGTCACAGTATGTGTGAGGGGTCAGGCTGATACTGATGAAGTAAGTGTCGGTGAGTCAGAGTGATCCTAATGCAGGAAGTGAGAGGAGACAGGGTGATAGTGATGCAGTGAGTGTGAGGGGGTCAGCGTGATGGTGACAGAGTAAGTGTGAGTGTTCAGGCTGATATTGATGCAGTATGTTCAGGGCGTCAGGCTACTATTGGCCAGTACGTGTTAACTGACAGGGTGATAGTGATGCAGGAAATGTGAGGAGTCAGACTGATAGACACGGTGAAATTGTGAGGGGTCAGGCTGATAGTGATGCGGGAAGTGTGCAAGTGTCAGGCTGATAGTAACGCAGTAAGTGTGTTGGGAGCAGAGTGATAGGAACGCAATAAGTGTGAGCGGCTTTGGATGATAGTGACAGGTCAGTATGAGGGGGAGGATGGTAGTGATCCAGTGAGTGTGAGGTGTCAGGATGACAGTGAAGCAGACTGTGTGAATGTGTCATTGTGATGGCGACATGGCAAGTGTGATAGGGTCAGGGTGACAGTGACGCAGATGCTTTCAGGGGGTCAGGTTGTAGTGATGCAGTAATTGTGAGGGGTCAGGGTGAGAGTGACGCAGTGAGTGTGAGATGTCAGTGTGATAGTGACGCAGAACATTTGAGGGGCTAGGCTTATCGTGACGCAGGATGGGCAAGGGGTCAGGGTGACATTGATGAAGATGCACTCACAGGACCAGGTTGTAATAAAGCTGTAAGTGTGAGTGTCTCAGGCTGATAGTGATGAAGTAAATGCAAGGGGGTAAGGCGGTTAGGGATGTTGTAAGTGTGCAGGGGTAGTGCTAGAAGTGACGCAGTAAATGTGAGTGTTGAAGCTGATAGTGACACATTAAGTTTGAGGGACCAGGCTGATCTTGACGCAGTAAGTGTGACGTTGTCAGGATGATAGTTACGCTGTAAGTGTACGGGGGCACAATGATCTTGACGCAGTAAGAGTGGGGAGTCAGGGTGATAGTGACGCAGTAAGTATGAGTGGGTAAGCCTGATCGTGGTGCAGTATATGTGAGGGAGTCAGCCTGGTGGTGGTGCAGTATGTGTGAAATGGTCAGGCTGATACTGATGCAGTGTGTTAGGGTCAAAGTGATAGTGACACAATAGGTGTAAGCGGCTCAGGATGATAGTGACACAGTGGATGTGAGATACCAGTGTGATAGTGACGCAGTAAGTGTAAGGGGTCAGGATGACAGGGACACTAAGTGTACGGCCCTCAGTGTGATAGTGCCACAGCAAGTGTGGGGTGTTAGGGTGTAAATGACGTCGTAAGTGAGAGAGGTGCCTTGCGATAGTTAAGCAGTAAGTGTGAGGGAGTCAGGCTGATAATGACACAGTCAATGTGATGGGGCAGTGTTTTAGTGACAAGATAAGTGTGAGACGTCAGTCTGATACTGACACAATAAATGTGATGGAGTCAGGCTGATAGTGACACAGTAAGTGTGAGGGGTCAGCCTGATAGTGACACAATAAGTGTAAGGATTCAGGGTGATAGTAACATGGGAAGTGTGAGGGCGTGACTGAAAGTGACGCAATAAGTGTGTGGCGGTGAGGCTGATGGGGACGCAATAAAAATTAGGCCGGCAAGGTGAAAATGGCAAAGACTGTGTGAGTGGGTCAGGGTGATAGTGACGCAGTAAATGTGAGGAGGTCAGGGTGCGAGTGACACAGTAAGTCTGAGGGGTCAGACTGATATTGACGCAGTAAGTATGAAGGGGTCAGGCTGAGAGTGACGCATTCAGTGTGAGAGGGAGAGTTTTAGTCATATAGTAAGTGCGAGGCATCAGTCTGAAACTGCTACGAAAAGTGTGAGTGGGTCAGGGTGATATTGACGCAGTACGTCTGAGGGGTCAGGCTGATAGTGACGGAATCAGTGTGATTATGCAGAGTTTTAGTAACATGGTAAGCGTGAGGCGTCAGTCTGATACTGACACAAAATGTGTGATGGAATCAGGCTGATAGTGACGCAGTAGGTTTTAGGAGTGAGGGTGATATTAACATAGGAAGTGCGAGGGCGTCACTGATAGTGACGCAATATGTGTGTGGCTGTCAGGCTGATAGTCACGCAGTAAAAATGAGGATGTCAAGGTGAAACTGGTGCAGTTTGTGTGAGGATGGCAGATGGACAGTGATGCAGTAAGTGTGAGGGGTTCACGCTGATATTGAGGCATGCAAGTGTGAGGGGCCAGGTTGATAGTGACGCTGTGTGCTGGCGGGTCCGGCTGATAATGACGCAGAAAACGTGAGTGTCTCAGTGTGACAGTCATGCATTACGTGTGTGAGGGTCAGGGTGATAATGACAGAGAAAGTGTGAGGGGGTCAGGTTGATAGTGATGCTTTAATTGTGAGCTTGATCAGCGTGATAGTGAGAGGCTCAGGCTAATAGCGACACAGTAATTGTGAGGGGGTCAGGGTAGTAGTGACGCAAAACCTGTGAGGTGTCAGGCTGATAGTGACGCAGTAAAGGTGAGAGTGTTGGTGTGCTAGTGATGCAGTAAGTGTGAGCCGCTCAGGATGATAGTGACACAGTAAGTGTAAAGAGTCAGGATAATAGTAACATAGGAAGTGTAAGGACGTGACTGATCGTGACAAAGTAAGTGTTTGGCAGTCCGGCTGATAGTGACGCAGTCAAAATGAGGGTCTCGAAGTGAAAGTGGGGCAGTAAATGTGAGGGCACCAGATGGATAGTGATGCAGTAAGTTTGAGGGGTTCACGCTGAAATTAAGGCGGTAAATGTGAGGGGTCAGGTCTATAGTGATGCAGTAACTGTCAGCGCGTCAGGCTGATAGTGATGCATTCAAAGACCAAATATCCAAGGCTCACTGTAGTGCTGAATAGCGAGACTTCTCAAGGCTAAGATAAAAATCAATATTTCTCATCCTGGTCATAAATCACAATGCTTCATTGTTAAATTGTACTCTCCTGCTTCTAGATTCACCAATGAGGGAACAAAATGTAATTGCACCACCCTGTTTATCTCTTCAAATATTTTGCAACTCTCAATGAGATTACCTCTCTTGTGTTGAAACTGTTAAAAAAAGAACGGATTTGCCCAATTTCAATTCACAGGACTAACGTTCATCCATGATATCATGGCTAATCACCATTCGTGGTATTCCTCATATGACATTAGTATCTTTCCTAAATTGAGGATTATAATTCCTCATACTGTAGTCCAAGTGCGGTCAAACTGAGCCACAATACATTGGAAATAATGCTTCGTTCTCGTGCCCTGAAATCCTTCTGCAGCTTTCACAACAGACTTCTACAACTGCTACTAGACTTCAATGACTTATTAAAAACTTCTCCAAGATGCAATTCTAAAAATCTGTACATCAGACTTTCTTCTTCAAATCTTCGACAAATAAACTCCACATATTTCCCTCCTGACAAGTAGGATAAAGTCAAATCGTTGCTATTTATCAAATCATGAGGGACATGGATAGGTTGACTCGTGTTTTTCTGCTGGTGAGGAAGTCAAGACTTAGAAAACATCGGTTTAAAATTAGTGGGTAAGGATTTAAAAGGGACGTCAGGGGCAACTTTTTCAGTCGTGTCCATAATGAGCTGCCAGAGAAATTGTTGGAGACTGGTACAACTGTAACATTTAATGGCATCTGGATGGATATATGAGTAACAAGGTTCAGAGGGATATAGGCCAAAAGTTGGCAAATGGGACCTACTAATTTAGGATAACTGTCCTCAATGGTCAAATTGGAAAGAAGGGCCACTTTCCGTGTTGTATTGTTCAAGGACTTGATGACTCTAGAACAACCGCAAAAACTTTGCAAATAATTCCGTCAAGACGATTTCAAGTTCCAAATCATCGGTCAATCTTCCTCTCTTGTGCTCACAAGTTCATTACCTGATGTCAGAACTTACGGATTAGTTGGTTCTGCATTCTTTCTAATTCCGACATTTTTTTACGAATGTAGCTAGTGTTTATGGACTTAGCATCAATATTTCTAATACCATATTTTGATGAATATTAAAACACAACTTTGGTACCAGATGATGAGCAATTGAGTCAAAATCGATCGGACACAGTGAGACAATGATCCTCTCTTCATGTGGTGTACATCCGTGACTCTAAAATTCGATGAAGAATCATTCCCACAACTTCAGCTTTGTCAGGATCTAGTTTGCGGTGAAAGCCTGACAATCTACTAAGGGAACGTTCGTCTGGGTCTCTGCAAAGGATTTGGCGAAATCTTTGGGTCTTGACAATTTGTTCTTCAAACAAAATACATATTTCATGAATTAAGTTCTTTTACTATGAAAATTGCCCATTTTCCTGCAGCTGTGATGGCCGAGAGGTTAAGGCGTTGGATTTGAAATCCAATGGGGTCTCCCTGCGCAGGTTCGAATCCTGCTCACGGCGTTGATTCTTTTAAAAGTCATTAATTCCTTTGCAGATTTTGGATTTCGTGGAGCTTGAGCTTTGCATTCAATCGAAAGTAAATTTTCAACTGTGAAGAATCCGAAGTAATTTCAAGACGTCTAATTGAATAAATTATATGTCGAGATACAAAAAGCCACCAACTTCCAACACGAATCAGTTTCAAAACATTTGTCGGACTATCGTGAAACTTGGATGTTCCGGGGTAGGTGGGGGGGGGGGGGGGGGTGGGTGGGGGGGGGGTGGAATTAAGCAAAACAAGAAGCAATGCAATGCATTTACCTGAAGGTGATGGCTTTTTTTTAGGATCAGTTGAAAGTCAAGCTGAGAAAGTTCAACCTAATTTACAACTGACTCTCAAGGCCAATAATCTATTATATCAGCAGTCAATGAATTAGAAAAAGCAACTCCATGTGTGGAAACTCGACTGATCCAGGTTCCTGGTTTGAGGTGTGTTAAGGCAAGGCGATATCAGCGGAGTAGAATTTACTGGAAATATTTGAAATGGAATGTTAACAGTCTTCTGCTGTCCACATTCGTAAGAAACTGTGCATTAAGAACTGAATTTGAAAATTAACGATGAAAATCACACTTAGCCCTCTGCTTGTGGTGTGGCATTGTTCAGAACAATAGGTTGTTGTTGAGGCTAAAATTTACCAACATAATCGATGGGGATCTTATCCACGGCCTTCGTTGGAGCAGTTGGTGTGGAGAGCTCAGCATGAAGAACCAAATGCCAATTATTCATCTTGGCTATCTGAATTGCTTAGTTAAACATACTCCCAGTTTAATGTAAAAACATTTGCTCTCAGAGCTAGATGTTTTCATGTCAGCATGTTCCGATCTGAGAAGTAACTCCATGGAGTAGATGTGACTTAAATTTTGACTCTAACGTCAGAGATGTTGACACATTTCTGCACCAAAACAGCACAACCATTGGTCTCAAATCAAACTGAACAAAGGACTAGTTCACTTAGACACTTCCTTTCTGCAGACTCTGCCAATGGACCATTCAGGCCCGATGTAGGAATAGGGCGTGGTGACATCTGTTCGCAAGTGGATCACTTCATTCTTGCTCACGATCCATAAACCGTAATTCATTTTGAACTTCTTAGCCATCAGCATGATAAGTGGTACATAATGCACAGGTTTGCTTCTCGAAAGAAAGAGCGAAATCTTATTCAATGCAGACAGAAATTCAAGTTGTCCCTGGTCGACCAGAAGACAGATATCGCGAAACAAAGTGAATACAGAAAACAATCAATGTTTTCTGGGAGTCAAAAAGATGTACTGGGAGAACGGAAACATATATTTGGAACTAAAGTCACATACCACTTCCAGATTAAATGTTCTTGAACCGTATCTTAATTTGACCTTCATGTCCACCTTTGCTGCAAACATTATCTTAACAACTCAGTACTTTGTGTTCTTTGATATTGTCTCCTTCATGTTTCTCTTGATTTTGAAACTAAAACCGAGCAATAGCAATGCACCCTATTTCACTTGCAAAGATCAGCAGAAGATCAATTTATAAGAGAACAGAAATAAAGCTACGTCTGTCTTCCGACAGAAAACACAGTTACCATTTCGACTCCAAAACGTCTTCTTCAGAAGTCTGCGCAATGAACTCGAAATAGTAGACCGAAAATCAAAAAAAAAGAAGCCATAATGCACCACCCGCAAGCGCATCAAGTCCTACTCGAATATGCTGTATTCCTACTCTCAACATCAGTGGAGAACGGGACAAAGCTCATTCTGCAGTTGTCAACCTGTTGTGACGTAGTTTGTAAAGTCAGAAATATGATTAGGTAAAAAGTGGGATGAAAGCGGGATATCAAAAGTCTGAAAAAAGCAAGTGCGTGCTTTGCTTTGAAGAAGGTTGGCAGTGATAAAAATGGAAATTAACTACAGTGAGGGGGGCTTAATTAATACTCAGAATCGTTGCAACACACAGGGACGCAATTCTTTTTGCTGGGTTTCTGTTCTGCCATTTTATAATCACGACTGCTGACGGGTTTGGTTTCCATTCCAGGCTTAGGTGACTGCCTGATGGAAGTTTGTACATTCGCCCAATTTCTGTCTGGTAGCTCTGGTTTGCTGCCACATTCTAAACATTTGCAGGTTAATTGGATTCGCCATTGAACGCACACGGTTACAGAGACAGTGATGTGGAGAGTGTCTGGATAGGACGTACTTCAGAGGATTTTAGTGAACTTAAATAGACAGAGTGGGGATAGTCTGCTGTTTCCTGGGTGAGCTACATGGACAGAGAGGGGTCAGAGTATTCTTCCCTGAGGGAGAGACATTGACAGAGTTGGGTTAGTTGCTCTTATCTGTGTCAGTCACGCAGATACAGTAGGGTCAGTCTGCCCTTCCCTGGGCGAATTTCTTTCACAGAGTGGTGACAGTCTGCTCTTCCCTGCCTGAGTGAAACAGAAAATTATCTTCCCTCGATAATTTATGTTGACAGTCTGGCTTCCGTCTGCTCTTCTCTGGCGAGTTACATTGGTTGAGTGGGGTTAGTGTTCATTCATTGGGTGCGTGCCAGAGACAGAATGGGATCAGTCTGCTCTTCCCTGAGTGAATTACATTCATAGACTGGGGTCAGACTGCTCTTCAGTGAATGACTTATATTGACCGTGTGGGATCAGTCTGATGAGTTACACTGAGAGTGTGGGCTCAGTCTGCCTTTCCCTCGGTGAGTAACAGTGACGGAGTGGCGTCAGTGTGCTCTTCCCTCAGTGAGTTACATTGACAGAGTGGCATCAGTCTACTCTTTCCTGTGCGAGTTACATTGTCAGAGTGGCATCAGTCTGCTTTTCACGGAGTGAGTTATTTGGACAGTGTGGGATCAGTCTGCTCTTTTCTGGGTGAGTTGCATTGACAGAGTGGCGTCAGTCTGCAATTTCCTAGTTGTGTTAAAGTGATCGCGTGAGGTCAGAGTGCTCTTCCCTGGTTGAGTCACATTGACAGATTGGGCTTCATCTGCTCTTCCCTGGGAGAGTCATATTAACAGAATGGGTTCAGTCTGCTCCTTTCTTTGTGAGTAATATCACAGAGTGACTCAGTGTGTTCTTCCCTGGGTGAGCTACGTTAAGAGAGTGGTGTCAGTCTGCTCCTCCATGGGCGTATTACTTTCTCAGAATCGTGAGAGTCTGCTCTTCTCTGTTTGAGTTTAACAGCAAGTATGGTTTCATTACTGTCTTCATTGGATGATTCACATAGACAGAATGGAATAAGTCTTCTCTTCTCTGAGTGAGTTACTTTGACAGAGTGGGGTCAGGCTCGTCTCCCTGCTTGTGTTTCATTGACAGAATCAGATCATCCTGCTCTTTCCTGGATGAGTGATAGAGACAGAATGGGTCCAGCCTGCTCTTCTCTGAGTGGTGTCAGTCTGCCATTTGCTGGGTGAGTTACATATAAAATGTTGGGTCAGTCTGCTCTTCCCTGGATGAGTAACATTGACAGAGTGGCGTCAGTTTGCTCTTCCCAGGGTGAGTTACATTAACAGAGTGCGGTCAGGCCATAATTTCCTCGTTGAGTTGCATTGATCGTGTGATGTCAGACTTCTGTCCCCTGGTTGAGTTACATTGACAGAGTGGGGTCCATCTGCTCTTCCCTGGGTGAGTTACCTTAGCAGTTTGGGGTCGGTCTGCTCTCCGCAATCCAGGAAGTCCATCTCTAACGGTTTCTTGTCAGTACCTCCAAACTAAGGATTTGAGGAGTTAACAAAAGTAACTCGTCCCCAACATCTTTGGGATAATTAGGGATGGGCAGTGAATCTTACCTCATTGAAAGACAACTGTGTCCCAGAAATGCATTTCTAATAATGGCATGTTCTAATTCGACACTGCAAGCGGTCTGGAATAACTTGAGGAGAGGTGCAGGGTAGAATAATTAAAGTCAAATGCACTGATGCCTTGGAGACATAACACAAGATGTGAGTGTGGAGCTGATTGTGCAAGGCTCAGTGTCAGTGCTATTGGTTCAGCATTTATTGCTCACTGTTCGCAATGACTCACACACCACTGCTGTCAATTCACAACAATGAGCCTGTTCATCTTGGTTTGAAAATCCCTGCGTGTGTATTAACGTGGTTAATGGGACACGAGAGGAGATGAGCACATCCTCTTTATTCTGTCAGTTTAAACAGACGAAAATATCTGTTAGATGCCAATGTAAGAGGATTCTGTCTTTTTCTGTGCCTTTTTAGTGGGGCATGCTCAGCATTCAAATGTCTGTTTTTGCACAAGCAGAGTTTGATTGCCATTCAAACTGAGCAACATGAATACAGAAAACGCGTTTTCGAATTCCTGTGATCAAGTGGTTCAGGCATTGCACATATGGACGAGAAATCTGGCTTTTAACGTGGCGCCATGGCTTAGCTGGTGAAGGCAGCTCCCATCACACTGGTGCCTGCTCATTGTATTGCAAGCTCGTTATTTCTCTCAAGTATTGTGTTGCTGATCGAGAAACTGTGTGTCCTGTTTGAATTGCTGTACATTCTGATTTCGCTTTCCTGCTTCATTTTCCTGTTTAAATCCAGTAGTGTAGGTTGCTCTTTTTAACTACTATTTTAACCTGGAGATTCTTCCCGCAGTTCCACATGCACTTCTGCTTCTCATCCTCTTATTCTCATTCCTTCATTCCCTGTTTTGTGGAAATTAAGTGGTGAGGCAGGAGACACTGTAGTATTCCCGGGAAATGTTGTGGTAATGGCACTGACACCACGACATGATCACCCTCATTCTCTGCTGTCACCATTCATTCGTTGTACACCAACAGTAAATGCATCGTTGTTCTTCTTCAGCTATCATGTAATTACTTGCTTTTTCTGTTGGATAAGGAATTCAACTTTAACTTCGAAAGGGTCTTTAGATTTTGAGGAAGAAATGTCTCCTTGCCTCAGGTCGAAGTGACAGACGCATTATCCCGAGAATGTGAGATTACTTCGACCGACTACAGCCAGGCGTCAAAAAGCCTCTCAGCAGTTCGAATCTCAAACTGTGTCTGAATGTCAGGCTTTTCAAGAGCGGAAATGGGAAATGAGGGATATGGACAGCCAGAGAGTCGGAGAATATGAAAAAGGCCCAGGAGGATACAGAGACAAATATAGAAAAAAACAAAGACCCATATTGAGGCAGACACTGAAAGAAACAATTCTCCATTCGGCGTGACTGCTTAATAACGGAAACTAAAAGGAAATGTAGCCATTAAAACATAGCCTTCCACCAGCTCAGGAAAATGAAATTAGCATGACAGCTGATTAAGTCCTTTTAAGATTGTAGATTCGATGTTTGTAAGCTCAGGAGTGATTTTGATAAATATCCTGATTCGACAGGTAAGATTATTATTTTCCCAACAGTATAATCTAGAAATCTATAAGTAACCTGTTTCCTGTCCATCTTAAGGAAAAGAAAACCTGTTTCTCTCCATAGATGTTGCCAGTTGTAGCGGGTTTCTCTATAAATTCTCGTTTTTAGTTCATATTTCCAAAACCTGTATCTTTTTGATTTTTGATAACCTGGCACTAAACCAAGCATTACCAGGTTCGGACCAGTAGTAAGAAATACTGGTACCACGATATATTTACACAATAAAACATGCATTCCCTGTCCAAGAATAGTACAAACACTATTGCGGATAGAGTTCCAAATCCTAACTACGAGATTACACGGAATGAAGACAGACACTCTCGCATTTATTCTCAATGAAATGGATTTTCCATTTCATTTCTGATCAGTTCCCCTGTAGATTGGTTTCTACTCGTCTTCAAGTTTTGCAGAATGGAAAATCCAATTTGGCCCATGGTGCAGTCTGGTTTAAAGACGTTCATCTATTCTATTCCCAGTTTCCAGCTTTGGTCCATAACCTTATGTGTTCTGATGCTTCCAGTGCAAATGGCAGTGAGGTTCTCGCTTTGATCTTAGATGACACAACATTGGGATTGAAGTTTGACATAGTCACACTGTGTTATTCCCCACGTCGTGTCTCCCACAGAAAGAAACACATCGACACATTCGCCAAGAATCGCAATAGCGTCATATTCCCAGGCACCAACCTAAGCCCTAAGTTCATCTGTCTATACTCCATGCATTAAAGGAGATGCATTTCAGGCCACCAGTAATTTTGCATTCATCTGCTCTCTGCCTACTCTTCCCATTATTAATGCTATCTTCCAGATTCTCAGCATTTCCAGTTTCCACCTCACTGCCGACTTGTTTAATCTTGTGGTTCCCAGCCCCCTGCCACATTAGTATAAAACCTCCCCAACGGCAGTAGCAAAAACTCCCGAAAGGACATACGTTCCCGCCTGTTTCAAATGTAGGTCGTCAATTTTCTTATAGTCTCACATTCCCCAGAACTGGTCACAAAATCCAACAAATCTGAAACCCGCCCTGCAGCACCATTCCTCAACTCACGTGTTCACCGTGCCGTTTCTTAATTCATTTCTACGCTGGCAGTCACATGGCACCGGCAGTAATCCCGAGATTGTTACCTTTGAGGTCGTCCTCTTTAATTTCTCTCCTAGCTCCCTGAATTCTCCCTGCAGGTCCTCATCTCGTTTTTTTTCCTTGGTGCCTGTATGCACCAAGACAACTGGCTGTTCACTATCCCCTTTTCGAATGCTCTTCAGCCGATGGGCGACATCCCTGACCTGAGCACCTGGGAGGCAACATAACTCTCCAGAATTGCTGATAGTCCACAGTGAGTCCACCCGCAGTTCCAGAGTGGCCACGCAAAACCTTTACAAGGATTTGCCGTGTTTGCAGTGCTTGGACATGAGAACGAAACTGAATAGGCTTTGTCAGATTCCCAGGAGATTCAGGGCTTAGATATGGCCTCACAGAAGCTTATAAAATCATGAGGAAGACAGACAGAGGAAATAGTCAGGGAACACTTCTTCACAAGACACGCGAGTTCAGATCTACATAGCAAATGTTTCATGTGAGAGAGGAAAGATTTAAAAGGGATGTGAGGGACACATGTTTTTCACACAGAACTTTTGTGTGTGTGGAATGAATTGCCACATTTAGTGGCAGAGTCTGGTGCACTCACAACATTTCAAAGGCATCTGAATGGGTGTATAGACTGGAAGACCTCGGAGAGATAAGGCACAAATATTGGCAGATATGTATGGATTAATTTCAGTTATCTATTCAGCAAGGGCAAGTTGGATCGCGGGATTTGTTTCCATGCTCGACAAGTCTGAGATGCTCCAGCCACCGGCAATGGTTTGAATACACCATTTGCAAAAAAACGCATGATGTTTGTTACTCAGCCAGCGAGTTTGGCTATTTTGTTTGGAGGGTGGATGAGCCCAACCGATCCAGAGATGAAGGTTTTCCGGATATTTGCTGCCAATGACGATTCTTCTTGACACTTTCCCAAGTTAGCCATCAGAGATATTGGCTGAAGAAAAATATCTCACATATCGCATTACCCACTTTGCTCTCCAGCGAATCCACAAACTGACAGCTCTTATCGTGGAAAAGAATCAAAACTGAAAAGTACCATGATCAGACACACCGAAGCTTAAGTGCTGTCTGTGAGGCACTGTGAATCGTCTCTGACATTAACTGCTCGCACAAATAACAGCGAGGCAATTCCAAACCTACTGGACATTTAGTGTATTGCCGAGTCCCAGATAGTGCTCAAGTATCGTAAAACAAATCACAACAACGAACCATTAAAAGTGAACATTTCCAATTATATCCGTGATTAAATTAGGCCATCAATGCGCCGGTGCCCCCATCTGATCGAGAGAGCCAATCACATTTATCCCTCAGCAGGACAGCAATGAAGGAAATGAAAGTATAGCAACTTTTCACATCGCGATAACCCACCTTTTCGCCACAACATCAAAAAACGGCGAACATATTCAATGCAGGATCGTCTTTCAAAATAACGATGAAATAACTATGTCTATTCACTTTCAGAGTAAACGGGGAACAACGCAAGTTGTCTGGAATATGAATAACCAACATAGACGACTTTGGTCTCAGATTCTACTGATGCACAGACCTTGGGCGTACCTTGGGTGATTGCCCGAAACCCAGAAATCTTCTGGCTGCCTTCTGTTTGCCCTGTCACATTAAACTTGGGCTGCTCTAATCGAATTTGTAGTTGTTGCCATTTGTCCGTATTGAACTAGGGTCAGCTGGTCGTGGCAACTCGTGACTGCCACACAAATTCTTTGTCAAAATTGGATAGTCCCGCAACGTGATTCGCAGTGCAAGAACTTCGCAACGAGGATATGCCACGCAACAAGTTAAAAAGCACGCTTCCATTTATTAAAGTAAGTTTCTGGGAACTGACAGCCAGATTCCTCCTTACACTCGGAATTATGACAACACATAAACCAACAGCCTCTCTCAGAGACAAGTGACCAATGCCCATCTTGTGCCGGACAAACGTTGTTGACAAGATTGCACGCAGGGACTGCACAGAAAACTATAGAGGAGAAGCAGAGAGACGACCATCGAGCTGCATTCATGCAGTTCAGTTACCCTGTAAACCCCATGCACAGCCGTTCCTTGTAGGTACACACAGGGCACTGAGTGTCTCTGACTCCGGGACTTGGAACTCGGATTATATGACCGTCTGCAGCACTGGTTACTTCCTTGTGTGAGGTAACTCCCGATGGAACATATGTAAAACACGATAGCTCATCGAGAAATACGTCCAAAATAGTACCCAAGAGACGTATTTCTGTTGTGTTTCTCGTCCTGTTCCTGAAATGACATCCAGCATTGCACTTGTTGTGTGCTTCCTGACGGTTCGGTGCATGCTTCCGTGATCGCATTGTGTGCAGTAACCTGCGTTTTAGCTGCAATTACGTGTGTTTGAAACCCAGGACCACCGGCCTCTATTTTGTTTTCCTCTTCTCGTGCGCAACTGCAACGCAGTAAACGATCAATTAATATTGGGAAATGACATACCCAGGCGTGTGAAAATCCCAGTTTCCGTGGCAATTATGCAATGGTTAGAGATTACTTTGATTCAGGAGATAAGGATGGAAAGTGTGTTTGGGTAGAGATGAGGAACATTGAGGAAAGAGGAAACCAGCCGGTGTAGCTTACAAGAACACTAACAGTAACCACATTGTAAAATAAAACGTACAGGAAAAATAAACCGCCTGTGAATGATAAAAGAAGGCAAGAATTATGGGAGACATTCATTTCCTTCTTCCTCTCCCGTTTGAATTGTAAAGAAACTTTGAAGAAAAACAATCGAAAAGTCATATATGCCTCATCGAACAACGTGCGCTGTACCTATGTCATTTATTACTGTAGATTAGAATACTTACAATGTGGAAACAGGCCCTTCGGCACAGCAACTCCACACCGACCGCCCCAGCCCAAATGCATTTGCCGTCTTTAATTGGGAAAAATCTCTGTCATTGTGAGCATCGGGAAAGACCAGTCCCTTCGCCAGCAAAAGAAATGAATATGTCATTAACCTTTGTTTGTTTCATGTCCAAAAATACTCAGATCAATGTCTCCCTTGATTACTTCTGCTGGTCATGTTAGCAAAGAGATCTAGCAAATTGCCAAGTGTGATTTTCCTTTCAAGAAATAATTTTGACTCAGTTTGGCTGCAAATATCTTTTCCTAACTTTGTGATTTTCTTCTTTTACATTGGTGTCTCGCACCTTACAAATGACAGCAAAGGTATGAAAGGAGATGGAAGCAGTTAACACATCAGGTCAGCGGCAGCTTTCAATGAGATCACGGCTGATTTGGTTACTTCTCAAAACTGCATCCCTATCTGCAGTCATAGCCGAGTGGTTAAGGTCAATGGGTTAACCATACATTGGGGTTTCCCCACGTAGGTTCGAATCCTCTGAAATCTGTTGTGAATGCTTTCCTGCTGGAGCAATTTCTGTTCAAAAAGCCAATTTTCCAAATCACGCCTGGAATTTGATTAGAATTGGGAAACTCGAGTTCTTCATCAGAAATGTTCCATATTTAAAACATTATCTCTGTTTCTCTTTCCAGATACACTGCTCGACACATCGGGTTTCTGCAGTTGTTATTGAACGCCCTGAGCAGAAGTGCTGCTTTTCATTAGATTCCTCTTGTCCTCTGTTCTCTGACTCTGGTCATTGGCAACACTTCCTCCTGCTCGTCAGAGTGCTCATTCCCCACCGCTCCCTCTCCCATCATTACAAACAACCGCAGGAAATTGCCACTTAACCATCTTTGTTCCAAAGTGAAACTCACCAGCCTAGGAACTCTCTCCACCAAACGGGACTTCTCATCCCTGGACATGGTGCAAGCCAGAGGATTGTGAAGAGATACTGTGAAAATATTGTCAGTTGGCAGTTGGAAAAATGTTTAGGAAGCAAACCATAGAATTTAGGCTCCAACTGTGGAACTCTTGAGATCCTCTTTGGGAAACGGAATCCGAGGAGAATGAAGAAGTGTAAATTGTCAGTCCGAGTAGAGGAAGGGACATTGACTCTGATGTTCTCGGCACAGGAACTGATCTAAGACATTGAAAGAATTCTCGCTCCCGTACCTGAGGAATACAAACTTCATCTGGACTCTGGTACAATGAAAAACTCTGGAACACTCAAGACAAGATCCAAATATTGACTGAGATCACTACAGTACGAGTACTATAGATGGGTTTTTGACCAGTGTGTGCAGGAGGGCTTCCTGACACAGTATGTAGACATGCCTTCAAGGGATGACGCCACTTTCGATTTAGTACTGGGTAACGAGCCTGGCCAGGTTTTAGATTTGGAAGTAGGTGAGCACTTTGGAGACAGCGATCACAATTCTCTCAGGTTTACTTTCGTGATGGTAAGGGAGAGGTGTACTCCACGGAGCAAGAGTTTCAGCTGGTGGAAGGGAAATCACGATGCAATGAGGTAAGATTTTGGAAGCGCAGAATGGGTTAGGAAACTGCAGAGGGTGAGCACATTAAAAATGTGGAACTTATTCAAGGAAAAGCTCCTGTATGTCCTAGATAAGTATGTACCTGTCAGGTAGGGAGGAAGATATAGAACGCGTGAGCAGTGGTTTACTAAGGAAGTGGAATCCCTGGTCAAGAAGGAAAAAAGTCTTATGTTGGGACAAAACGTGAACACTCAGTTAGTGCGCTCGAGGGTTCCACCGATATCAGGAAAGACCTAAAAAGCGAGCTTACAAGAGCCAGGCGGAGACATGAGAAGTTGTTGGCAGATAGGATCAGGGTTAACCCTAAGGCTTTCCATAGGTATGTCAGCAATAAAAGAATGACGAGAGTTAAATTTGGGACAATCAAGGATAATAGTGGGAAGTTTTGTGTGTAGTCAGAGGAGATAGGGGAAGCACTAAATAAATATTTTTCGACAGTGTTCGCTGTAGATCATGAAAATGTTGGCGAGGAAGATACAGAGATACTTGCGTCTAGTGTGGTAGAGATTGAGTTTCACAAGCATTAGATGATAGAAATACTGAAGAGTGTGAAAACAGACAAGTCCCCTGGGCCGGATGGGATCTGTCCTAGGATCCTTATGGGAAGCAAGGGAAGAGATTGATGAGCCTTTGGAATTGATCGTCAAATCATCGTTGTCTACAGGAACAGAACCGTGGAATGGAGCATAGCATATGTTGTTTCCTTGTTCAAAAAGTTTCGTAGAGACAACCCTGGTAATTACAGACCAGTGAGTCTCACTGCAGTTGTTGATAACGTGTTGGAAAAGGTTATTATAGATAGGATTTATGACCATCTCGAAAAGAATAATCTGATCAGGGACAGTCAGCACGGTTTTGTGATGGGTAGGGCTTGCCTAACGAATCTTGTTGACATTTTCTACAAAGTGACCGAACAGATAGATGACAGTAACCCAGTTGATGTGGTGTATATGGTTTTCAGCAAGTTGTTCGATAAGTTTCCCCACAATAGGCTAGTATACAAAATGCGGAGGAATGGAACTGTGGGAAAGATTGCAGCTTTGATCAGTCATTGGCTTGCCAAAAGAAAACAGTGTTGTAGTTGATGGAACATGTTCTTCTTGGTGTCCAGGTCCTGGCAGCGTACCACAAGGGTCGGTGTTAGGTCCACTGCTGTTACATGAGATCTAACCTTGCCAATCAGTCTCCCATGGGGAACATTATTGAACGCCTTACTGAAGACGGTATGGATCACATTTCCTACTCTGCCCTCATCAATCTTCTTTGTTACTTCTTCAAAAAACTCAATCAAGTTTGTGAGACATGATTTCCCACGCACAAAGCCATGTTAACAATCCCGAATCAGTCCTTGCCTTTCCAAATACATGTACATTCTGTTCCTCAGGATTCCCTCCAACAATTGGAGTATTCTTGGCAGATGCAGTTTCATGTAGGGAATGCGAGGTCATATACTTTGTTGGGAAGAATCAAAAGACACACTCGTGTTAAAATCGATAGAAATGCAAAAGAAGTGCGGTGCAGAGGAGTCTCAGTGTTCTTATACATGAAACGAACAAAGGTTAATCACATATTTATTTCTTGCTGGCAAAACAAAAGGCTTTTCTGATGCTCACAATTAAAGCATTGGTTTCCAAGAAAATAAGAAAATTAAGTCACCAGTAGAGTAATCAATTACCAAGATATCCCTCGTGATGTTTTATGGGACATGTGGTATTTTTTTGATTTTGGTTCTCCAAACGTTTTTACAATGGAACCGAGAGTTTTAGATGGGAAGTTAAGATCACGCATGACTAATGCCATTTTTGTCACTCACACGCATTTTTTTCCCCTTGTACGATTTATTTCGCTTTGTGGTTACTGCGAGTGGGCTTGTAAACTACACATGCTTGTGAGTTCATTCCTCACTGTTCCTGAATTCCAGCCAAACAGACTTTACATCCTTATTTCCTGAATCAAGGTAATCTATAACCATTGCATAAATGTCATTAAAACTTAGGTATTTCACACGCCTCTGTATATCATCTTTCAATATCAATTGATCCTTTACTGTATTGCAGTTGTGCATAAGAAGAGAAAAATCGAATAGAGAATAGTGGACCTCCGCTTCACACACCCGTTATTGAAGCGAAAATGCAGATTACTGCCCATAATACGATCGTGGAAGCATGTGCCGAACCCTCAGGAAACACAGAATAAGTGCAGTGCCACAGGGCATGTCAGGGACAGCCCCAGAAGAACAACAGAAATGCTGCTCTAAGCTCCTTTTTTGGAGGTATTTCTCAATGAGCAATAGAGTGTGACATGTGTTCCATCAGGAGTTACCTCACATAAGGAAGTATCCAGTGCTGCAGACTGTCATATCATCCGAATTCCAAGCCCTGGAATCAGGGATATTCAATATTCTGTGCATAACTGCAAGGAACAGCTGTCCGAGGCGTTTACAGTCCAGATGAAATTATGAATGCAGCTCTCTAGTTGTCAGCCTCTTTCTCCTATGTCGTGTTTCGTGCAGTCCCTGCGTGGAATCTCGTCAACCACGTTTGACCTGCACATGATGGGTATTGGGCCTTGGATTCTCGTGAGTTGTTGTCTAAGTGAGGCTCTCGGTTTCTGTGCTGTCATAGGTCCGAGGGTTCGGAAGAGTCCGGATATCGTTTTCCAGAATTTGGTTTTATCACAGAAAAGCATGATTTAAAAATTACCTCATAGCAAATCCTCGTTGCGAACTTTGTGTGCCACGCATTTGCGAATGAAGGTGGGTGGATATTGGTTCTTGGCAAAGAATTTGTGTGGGCGTCAGTCCAGCAGTCCCTAGTAGCAATACGTACAAACGGCAAGGGCCACACATTCGACTAGAATAGCACAACAATAATAGGACAGGGCAAGCAGAAGACAGCCAGACAATTCCTGGAAGCAGGGCACTCATCCACGGATTCCATCCGTTGGACCCAATCTGCAATCCCAACAAACGGAAGCAGCGGGAATAAAAACAAACGAATTCGTAAGAAAACATGAGAGCAGCGCTTCACAGAAACCTCTGCAGAGCTGAGAATGTCACCCAGAAAGGGAGGAAAAGTCTGCAAATCATCTTCCTAGCGTCACCGAACTTTTCAAAAGGAACTCCAGAAGCATCCGAACTTCACAGCTTTCTGCTCCAAAACACTCCGCTTTTCCACAACAGAGAATTGCACACTCAACTACCGCGTGTAAGAAGAGAATTGCAGCCCCTACACGACCAAGGGCGGCAGTAAGAGCGAGGGGAAACAGCTGCCTCTGTCATTCCACAGCTACAAACGCTCTCTTTGAAAGGTACATTATCGTATGAATGTCAGGACAGCACTAGAATATGGGAACTTAACAGACTGCGCTGTGTACTCATATTCTGGACAATGTGAGTTGTTAACAGTTTTCCCTGAAAGTAAGTGGACGTCGTTATTTCACCGCTGTTGTAAAGCCAGATCCTGCACTGAATCTGCTCCCTCGTATTTTGTTGTTGTGGCTAAAAGGTGGGCAATCGCAACGTGAAACTTTGTTATATTTCTCTCATTTCCTTCATTACTGTCCCAGTGAGGGAGGCTGGAGATTGGCTCGCTTGATCAGATGGAGGCACCAGCCCATTGTTCACCTAATTTAATCGAGAATATAATTGGTAATATTCACTTTGCATGGTACATTTTTCTGTTTTGTTTAATGTTACTTGAGCACTTTCTGTTACTTGGCAATGCACTAAATCTCTAGAATGTCGGGAAGCTCCTTTTGGATTTGCTTCGGTGTTATTTGTGTGAGCAGTTCTTGACATACATGTCTCGCACTGCCCCACAGACAGAAGTAATGAGTTTGTGTGTCTGATAATGACTCTGCCTTTTGAGTTTTGCACGTGGTCCACGTTAAGAGCTGTCAGTTTTTGGATTCACTGGAGAGTTAAGGGGATAACACGATTTGTGAGTTTTTTTTTAGTCAACGAAATTATTTGATGGAGAACTTGGGAATGTATCAAGGAGAATGGTCATTATCTGTAAATGTCTGGAAAACATTCCTCTCTCTGTCATTTCAAAACATTACGCCTCAAGAAAAAAATAAAATTCAAACACGCTGATTTAGGAACAAACAGCATGCGTTTTTGCAAGTGGTCTATTCAAACTGTTGTCAGGTACTGGAGTGTCACTGAATTACCGAGCACGGAAGCAAACCTTCCTATCCACCTTGCACCTGTTGAACAGATGACCGTAACTAATCTAAACATATTTGCCAATATTTGTCCCCTATATCTCCGAACAATTCCTGTCTGCATACCCATTTAGATGCCTTTGAAGTGTTGTGAGTGCACCAAACTCTGCCACTAAATGTGGCAATTTATTCCACACGCACAAAAATGTCTGTATTAAAAACAAGTGTCGCTCACGTCCCTTTCAAATTATACTGCTCTCACATTAAACCTATGCTATCTCACTGTAAACTCATGTGACTTCTGAAAAAGTGTAGATTGACTATGTTCTCTGTTCGTCTACCTCATGATTTTTTAAATTTTTCCAGAACATCCCTCAGGCCTGAAGCTTCGGGGAAAACTGTCGAAGAATATTCAGCTTCTCAATAATGTCCACAACGTGCAAACCTTTCAAATCGTTGTAAATATTTTTAAAAATTATTTTAAGGTATTCATAGAAAGTGCCAGGGGAAATTGTCTGAAGTGAAGCGATACTGAAAGATTAGTCTTGACATGTTTGGCCCTTAGTTATCGTCAGGGAGCGTCGCCGAGTGGTTTAATGTAGGTAAAAGCAATGAATACAGATGCTGAAGACCATATTCAGGATTAGTGGTGCTGAAGAGCGCAGCAGTACAGGCAGCGTCCGAGGAGCAGTAAAATCGACGTTTCGGGCGAAACCCTGTATTCCTGATGAAGGGCTTTTGCCTGAAACGTCGATATTACTGCTCCTCGGATGCTGCCTGAACTGCTGCGCTCTTCCAGCACCACTAATCCAGAGAGTTTTAATATGCTGGGTTTAGGATCCAGTCTCTATTGCGTCGTGGGTTTGAAACCCAACTTTGCAATTGAACCACTGCAGGAAGCTTTTTGTGACAGAACTACACAGGTCCTGATATTGCTTTGTGGGTGTGTTTGTTACTCCTCAGGTC
This sequence comes from Chiloscyllium punctatum, assembly GCF_047496795.1. Lineage (NCBI taxonomy): Eukaryota > Metazoa > Chordata > Chondrichthyes > Orectolobiformes > Hemiscylliidae > Chiloscyllium > Chiloscyllium punctatum. The sequence goes on along the minus strand of NW_027310099.1, from coordinate 101,438 downwards.
TCTCACCCTCTCTGCGATAAACACGGGAACATGAGCAACTGATTCTTAAAATAATGAGAACTACTGCTGTCCACATCCTCTCGAGCACTGTGCGTTTGGATGGGTACAAGCACAATTTTGCTGCCAGTTGCTGTGTCTCAAATGGTCAGAGCATTTGGCTGAAATGTTGGTTGTTCTAGCCCAAAAAGAGCACAGAACCTCAAATATTTCACATCAAGTATTGAGATCGACCATGTACTGACAATACAACCACGAGAACTCATCCATGATTGACCCTGAGTCCTCAATGAGTGAGATGGTCACGTGCAGCAAAATGTGACCCCACTCTCTACACGCCCCTGCTGCCAACACAAAGGGGCCACTGCAGTTTCAATCAGCGGTTCCTGCCCAGCCCTGGGACACAGCTCATGGAAACTCCTTCCTCAGGAACGGCTGTTACCGTGTGAAAGGGTAAAAAAATCTAATTCAAATTGGAAATGTCTTCAGAAAATTGTTCCTGTTTTTTTAAAAATATTATAATCAGAATTCCTTTCTCGAATATTAGAAGTGGTAAACTTTGTAGGCAGGTAGAACAAAGAAAGTGTTGATTGTGAGGACTGTGTCTCTTCAGCAGATGGGATTCCCTACACTCTAATCAGAAATGATTTGGTTTCCTGAGGTATTTTCCCGATTGATTTGCAGTCTGACAGAGTGTTTGGGAATCACTTCGGTGACCTAAGGATCAGGATCAAAATATGAAAATATTAACAGAGAATCGAAAATCCCGGGGCAAGTCCTAAATGGATTGTCATGGTCTGAAGGAATAAATCTGAGAATTGAACGACTTGGAAAATGTTATTTGCAATGGGGAGGAATGAACGAGATTTTTGAAAATTGCCGTGTCAGCTGAATTAAAGTCAGTATGAAATGATAAATTAACCAACACCAATCCTGTCCTGGTACGCTCAGTCGGTAGAGCTTGAGACCTTTTATCTCAATGGTGTGGGGTCGAGACCCACGCAGGGCGCTGTTGTTTGTTAATCGGTTTGCCCCTCTCCATTAATGTTGCAAAAGCGAATTCAATCGCTGAGGCAGGTTTTGTTGACACAATTTTTTCCTCCATTTTTGATCATCTCTTGGTTTCTGAGTGAAAACTGTCTCCACTGTACTGCAGGTGCAAGAGACAATGTTATCAGTTCAGCTGAATATGCTATAAACGATGTCCCTTCCAAAGCGTGAGGTTCCATTCCAAATGTGCCCCAACCAAAATGTCCTGAGACGTCGAATGCGAATGGCCACATGACAGTGACAGCTGCATGTCAAATGATGCTGCAATAGAATTAACTGAATGAGAATGCTTTGATGGAAACCGAATGGAACTCTCCCTGAAATTTTCCCAATTCACTCGGTAAATGATGTTGTTGTGTCCCCATATGTGTTTACGTCATGAACAGCTTATTGTCAGTAACAGGGGTGGGGGTGATGCAGGACAGTGAGGTTTCCGTGTGGGTCAGAAGTGATTTGTTCGAACAGGGAATTCAAACGTCCACAGAGCAGACATAGCTGATTGGTCCAGGATCAGACTTTTCCCTTCTGTTTCAGTACGAACAAAAGAAATTGCGGGAAAATCTCAGCAGGTCTGCTAGAATCTTGGAATTGAAAACCGAGTTATGTCTTCAAGACCAGTGACACTTATTACTCCATGTCCATCTCCGTCTACCTTTTTATTGAATATCTCCTGACTCTCAACTTTATACTCAGTTCCCCTTTTTTACTCCGTCTTCAAACATTCTCCCAGTCTCAAAATTTAATAGCAGAACTGTTCCATCTCTCACCTCGCCGAGTTATGAGAGGAGGACTTCGAAATGCACGATTAACTCTGTTTCTATTTCCTTAGATACTGGATGGTCAGAGACCAGAAGGCATCGGAGGACAGTTAGAGCTTTCAGCCCATCTGGTCTGCCCGCCATTCGGTCATGACTCATATCGTTCTCAAACCAATTTTCAGCCTTCTATCTGTGACACTTATCTCCCCTGAATTTAGGATCCAGTCTTTTTCCCAGAGTGTGAATGAAACTCTCCCAACCGTCTCCACATCTGCTGTCAGCTGTTACACCGTATCTGTGTGTGATCGAGCTCAATTTCAGTCCCACACAGCAAACACGTCTGTTCTGAGAAATGCAATCCCCGCTGCATGACAGATCGATCGGGTCTCTGACCCCACGGATTTTCTGCGAGGCAGTAGTTCGTTGCTTCACCACCCACAGCAAGGACCAGTGCTTCAAAATGTGGGGACAAAGAACGATAGGCACAAGAGTTTGTACAGGTTAGGTCGAAAGGGTTATTGTCAACTTCAGTGGAGTCCCTGCTTCAGAGTCTGGGTTTGAATCGCCGAGGCCTGGATAAAATTCCAAGTCAGGAAATGAAGATTTATTTCTCTTCTTGTGGCTAATCTGAATGAAAACCATTTTCTGCTTCCACAGAGAGCACAGACCCGGTTCTGCCAGAAGGAATCCAGTGATTGATTGCAACCAACTGGAATCATAGAGTCATAGAGATGTACTGCAGGGAAACAGACCCTTCGTTCAAACCTGTCCATGCTGACCGGAAATCCCAACCCAATTTGGTCCCTCTTGCCAGCATACGGCTCATATCCATCCAAACCCTTCCTACTCATATACAATTTCAAATGCCTCTTAAATGTTGCAATTGTACGAGCCTCCACCACATCCTATGGCAGCCTTGGCAGCACATACACGAATAAATTGTCACTGCAAATCCCCTCTAAGGATCTCGCCTTTCTGAGCTGAAACTATCTCGCCATTCATTCAATGTCGCTATGTCTAATTCTTGGAACTCCCTCCCTATCGACATCATGGCTGTATCACTGTGTTAAGCACTTCGAGGACGAAGTAAAGAAACTTACCATCTCAATCTCTTGAGTAATTATGGTTGGGCAGTGAAGCCTACCCCAAAGAGTGACGTGCATTCTCCAGAATTTCGGTTGAAAAAACTGCAGTTTCCAAGTGGACATCCGAAAGTGGTCCAGAACAAAAGTAAAGTTTCGAAGAGAAAGTAGGATAAACTGAAAGTCAATGATGACTGAGATGCATGAGGCAGAAAGTGAGTGAGGAGCTGTTGGTGCAAGGATCAATGTCAGTGCTAATGGTTTAGCCCTTACTGCCCACTGTTAACACCAACTCACACACCACTCCTGGTAAATTCACCAAAATTACCCTGGTCTCTTGGTATTAGTTTCCGTCTGTGCATATTCAGGCGGTAAACTGGCCCCGACAGGATGAACGCATACTGTTTATCCGGTCAGGTTAAAGAGGTGAAGGCATCAGTTTGAAATCAAAGCAAGAAGAGATTGCCTCTTCCTATACATTTTCAGTGGACAGTCACCAGCTGTGAACTTCTTTCCTGCACAAGCGGACGTTGATATAAATTCTCATCGAGCAGCTTTATTACAGAAAGGTAGTCCGATTTACTGTGATCAAATATTTCATTAACTGCCCTTATTGATTTGAAGAACCGTATCTGTGGTTTCGTCAGTTAAATCATATGGTAATAACCAGACGTTAATAGTGTCAAATGCTGTCAAATGTTCTGTACATTGAAAGTTCATTATTGAAACTTCTTGTTAAAGCCGTATTATATATCCAACATCGCGAAAGTAGCGGCTCAGCATGCTTCTTGTATTTGAGCTCAGACCGTTATTATTTCGTGCTACCAAGTCCTACCTCCTGATGTGAACCCATTAGTCTATGTTCTATCCTGCAAATTCAACGCAGAGTTCTTTTTACTCTGTTCGACAAGGATTTGTCTATCTCTTCTACGATTTTTCTCCGTCCGTCTTTTCAAGTTTTTTGGGAATAATGAAGAGACGCAGAAGACACTGCAGACTTGCAGGACAATGTTGTCATAATAGCGCATCCAATGAGATAATGGCTCTCATTGTCTGCTGTCACCATTCATTGATTTTCGGCAAAAGGCAATGGCATCATAGAAATCCTATAATTGGAGTGAAACTGCTTTTTTTTCTGGTCTATTATGAATACTATTTAGAATTGTAAAATCTCATAATGTTTTGAGTGAACAAATGTCACCTGATCTCAGACCTAAGTAACACAGACATTACTTGGAGACTGTGAGCCCAGTTCTACACACTCTGGCCGGGGGAGGGGGGGGGGGGGGGCGGAGAAAGCCACGGAACAGCCTCCGATTTTAACACTTTTCCAAGAGTAGAAATGAAAAATGAGGGATATTGACAGACAGAGAGTGGGAGAATGTAGAAGAGAGTGAGATGGTACAGAGAGACAAAGGGACACAAACAGAAATTCTCCATTCACCCTGGCTGCTCATCGACATAAAGGAGAAGAAAAACGTAAATAAGGCCAGCCTTTCACCAACTCAGGGCAACAGCAACAGCATTACAGCTGATAAAGGAATTTTGCATTTTTACGGATGACGTCTGTCAGCTAATGAGAGATTCTGGTAAGTCTGCTGTTTCGCGAAATGAAATTGACAATTACCCAGGCAATAAAACAATAAAAAGCATAAGTAGACTGGATCTGTGATATGAAACATTAAATCTCTTTGTCTCCACAGATGCTGCCAGGCCTGTAGAGTTTCTCTGTCAATTCCTGTTGTTGATTCAGATTTCCAGGATTCACACTTCTTTGTTTTATGCTAGTCTGAATCCTGTTTGTGACAATACTGGATTAATTGCCAGTTCCATACAAATTCCCTGCTTTGGGAAGGTTGTCAACAACATAAACGGTCAGAGGAAATACCCCATTGCTACAGCAGTGAGACCACTGAGTCCTTAACAGTAGACTTCCACAGAAAGTGAAATATAGCGCTGTAAGTTTTCTCAATGAATCCACTTTTACTTTTTTTCATTTGTGACCATTTTAGCTGCACATTCAGTTGATTTCTTTCTTCCATTTCTATCAGCTTGGAAAAGGCCTTTCCGCCCATCTGCAGTGTGGGTCATTGGACATTCATCTTTTCGAGTCCAGTAGCTACTATTTCTTGGAGGACCTTCTGCACTGCATCTCGGGTGAGGTGGGTGCGAGGCTGTACCACTATATTCACCTGTCTATAGATATCGGAGAAGGGTCTATCTATTCCACACCACCAGGCTTCCTCATCGCTCTTCTGAATCTTGGTTATTATTACCCTTGGCATGGCACCTCCTTCTTTGATAACAGGAAACCGATATCCCGTGTCAGGTGTACCTGTCATGTATACTACTCAGTGCCAGTAACTGGGTACACAAGGATCTCTGTGTAAATAGTTATTGCTTTATTTATAGTCGTCCTGGTTACCAAACGGGCATGGGTGGCATGTAAAGGTCAACTTAACATCCTTGGTTAAGATTACCGTCTGCTGTTGTATCCCAGACACCCCTGCCTTCACGACTCGTCCTGCCATGCAGCCCCATATTTCTATGAGTCTTCTAATCATTACTTAACCTTATTTGGATCCGGTGTTGTCCAATGTCTCCTCAAGGTCAGCTACACGTTTGCAACGGCTGGCGTGTATCAACGTGGCTCTTTCGGCGATCTTAACAGCTGTCTGTGTTGTAAGGAGCCCTTGGAACGGTCCCAGCCAGCTCTTCGCCTTCATGCTTTTGCTCCTGAAGTCTTTCACCACTATCCAGTCTTCAGGTTCTAGATTGTGCATCTTCCCTTCTGCTGATTGGGGTCGAGCTGCCCTTCGTTTGTTTCTGTATTTGAAACAGAAGTGTGGAGAGATTTATACCGTAACATAATATCTCGTCCTCACAGTGGTCTGTTATCTGTTTTACAATCGGTCTTGACCAATTCCTGTATTGGGCCACCTTCCAAACACAATCTCAAACGTCCTAATACTTACTCTTCCTCTCCATCATATACGTTAGCACAATTGGAAATGCCTTTGTCCATGTCACCTATAGTTCCTCACAACATTTTGCCAATTTATTTTTAAGGATAGTTTTCTCTCTTTCCACTGCCCCACTGCTCGCTGGGTGGTAGGCACAATGTTGCCTCACCTTTATTCCCAAGTAATCACTGATCTGCTGTCGGGCAATATTTATAAATGGCTTTCCATTGTCGCTGCTTAGCCTTTCAGCATGCCCATCTCGGAATTATTTCAGTTAGCAAAGCCTTGGCTACTGCACTGGCATCCTGTTTAGACGTGGGAGCACTTCCACCCCTTGGGAAAACATCAACTATTACCAGACAATGCCTTTTCCCTTCGCTGGGTGTTAGTTCAATAAAATTCTTCTTAAATGTTCAAAGGGTCTTTGGGATTGGGGGTGTTCTGCCTGATTCATTTGTATTCCCCTCCCCACATTATTAGTGGCACAGATAACACATTATTCACATTATTTTTATGAGTAATGAGTAAATCCCTTTCTCTACCAGCGTGCTGAAATATTGTCGTACATCCCCACTTTTGACACATGGTCCTTACCGTGTGTTACTTTAGCATAGAAAAGGAATAAAGATCGTGGTAGACAGGGTTTTTCACTGGGGCCACACCACACGCATTCCCTCATTCTGCACCCTGCCATTGTCCATTCACGCTTCTCCTTCGATGTGGCCTGATACTGTAACTCCCATAAGTCTGCTTTGGATTACAAATATTTGACATACACATGTCAAACTCATCACTTAGCGGCTGATTGGTTGCCGTCCTTGCCGCTCAGCCTACATTTCCATTGCCTTGAGAAATTGAATCATAATTTTTCCTGTGGGCTTCACATGTACATACAGTGATTGATTTAGGCAATCGGACTGCTTTCAGGAGGTCAGAGATCACGCCATATTATGTGATTGGCTTTCCAGTGGAGGTCAAGAAGCCCTTGTTTTTCCACAGGGATCCAAAATTATGTACAACCCCGAATGCATATCTGCTGTCGATGTAAATATTCACTGTTCTTCCTTCGGCCAATTTACATGCCTCAATCAAGGCAATCAGCTCTGCTGCTTGCGCTGACAGATGAGAAGGAAGTGATCCCGCTTTGACTACCTCGTGGGCAGTTGCTACAACATACCAGACACTGGCCTATCTCTTTGATTCTGAATGCTGACCTATCCACAATAAAACGCCGAATCCAGATTCTAAATTGGTGAATCCTGCACGTCTGGACTCGGGCTTCAAATGCCATTAATTACAGCGACACAGTCATGTGGGTGTCCGTCTCCTTCTGTGGGGAGAAGACAAGCAGCATTAAAGACGTTACATCGCTTTATTGTCATGTTCGGCTTCTCCAATAGCATAGCATTGCATGTGAGCCAACGTGCTGCCGACATGTGTGCTGTGTTTTGCTCAGAAAGCAGTAAGGATACTGCATGTGGGACCAGTCGGGTTAATTCAACAAAGCCGACTATGTCCCTGGAAGCTACAACAGCCTTTTCAAATGCAGGCATGACACGGAGGCATTTATGCAAACCTGCCGTTACGGGATCTAAGTTGAGGTGAAAAGTAAGCTACTGACCTCAATTTTCCACACATAATTCTTCATCAGCACAAATGTCATGCAGGCACGCTTCTCATCCACTGTTTGTACAAAAGGCTTGTTTGGATTTGGAATCCCAGTGTCGGTGTAGTTTGGAGTGCCATTTCAATTCAACAAAGGCACTCTGGGCCTCAGGGGTCACTGCAACGGACTCTAGCTCTGCAAACCTGAACCATGAACTAGGTCACTTTTAGGTGCCTAAAGGTTTGCGTAATGCGGGTTAAACATTCTAAGTAGGATCACATGACCAAAAAGGATAGCAATTGTTTCTTCACGTGAGGCTTTGAATTTTGCTGGTTTGCTTGAACTCTGTCTTGACCAATGGCCTTTCGTTGTTCAGATATTAAGTGACCTAAGAACTTCAACTGTTGTTCCACAAGTTGTAGTTTTGTGAGACTAGATGGCAGAGCATCGCAAGCCTACCTTTCTCACATTGTTTCTCTGTTGATGCTGCGATTAAGCATTCGTTTACATACTGCAGAAGCGCTGACCCCACCCCCCCCCCCCCCACCCCAATCCCCGTTAAAACAAGAGTCTCCAGACTCCTGTGTAGAGCCTCGTTAATTATGGTGGGGACTCACAGTAATCTTGAAAATGTCACGTGAAAGTATACCATTTGCGTTTGAATGGAAAAGTGAACCAGAATTGACTGTTGGCGTGTAACGGTACACAAAACAATGCATTTGCTAAATCCACAATAGACAGCCATTTACATCCGGTGGAATTTGAGCCAATATAATATAGGGGTTGGGAACACTTGGGGTGTGCGGAACAACAGCGTTATTGATAACCTGCAGGTCATGAACAAACCTCCATTCCCCCGATTCACCTGGAATGTTTGCCTTTTTGAATGAAATACATGGGTGTTCTCACCAGTGATTATTCACGGGGGATTATCAACTCCAGCCTATAAGAGAGTTTCAAAGACTGGAGTAATTCCTTGCACAGCCTCGGGTTTTAACGGCTCTTTGGCTTTGCAAGGACGATACTCAGACTTTGGGGTTATTCTTAAGGATTTGTATGAGCCCCATATCGTGTTTGCCATTTGTCCTGAAATCAGTTGGGACCTTTCTTAATCTTGGGTCCAAGACATCTACCATAGGATAACGCCAGACGGCACTCCTGCCGGGGATTACCTGGACTGCCCTGTCTGCCTGAGTTAGCCAATTTAGTTTCTTCCTATACGTCCTTATAACTGCATTGAATCAGATACCCACACCGAACCTGAAGATACAATCTTTCGCTTTTTGTGCCTGTCGTACCCATGGTCCCAAATTCTGACACCTGTCGCTGGATGCCTTCTCCAATGATCCGTGAGGAAAAGAGCCTTCCACATTAAAAAAAAAGGATCTATTTACCGTCACAGATACTTAAAAAAGTTTAAAGTGACAGCACATCTGTGATCATTCCAATAAAAATCGACCAATATCAACTGATCTGGTTTAACCAATCTCCTGAACCAATCCTCTCTTATGATTTGTCAGGACCATCGCGGTGTATGTGTGCTGTGCAGTGCAGCATAGCTCCAGCAAGAAAATCGGTGTTAATGGGATTAACATGGCTACTTACTTCCTGGGTGAATGAATCGCTCACGGAACCTATCGCTTTCTGACATGCATCAGGGGTCGTGATTCATATTTTCCAGCCTGCACTGTTAAATCTTCTTTTTGTATTACCTGCAAGCCCGCGGGGTAATTCGCAAATCGGACCCCAGTCTCACTATGAGATCCCGAGACATCAGATTTAAATTACAGAATTCCGATAACAGAAATGAGAATTGGAATGTTTCCCCATTACTGGTTTCGCACAATAGGGGTGTGGTAAATCTCTCTCGTGTCACGGCTCCTGATGCGCCCATTAAGTTCAGAAAGCTTCCGTTCATCTTTATTTGTGTCGACTCTCTGAACTGCCTTGATTTATGAACTGAATATGTTGCCCTTGTATCTTCCAAAAAAGTAAGAGGTGCACCTTCCACATATAACATAGATGTAAGCATTGACTTATATGCATCATCGTTGTACTGAAAATATAGTTCACGCTTCGCAAACTCAGTGCTCAGTATAGAGGTGGGACATGTTTCAGTGCCCATAAGGTTAGTAGTAGAGATGAGCATAAGCGAGTGTTCGTTGCCAAGCCTAAAGCAAAGAGGCTTACCTGTAACTTTGGGGCTGCCCACCTCCACCTCAGCCTTCCTCCATTAGTCACCCTGCTGCCCAGCCTCCAGGGCCGATTGAGGCTGTCTGGGCGTGCACTGCCTCACTCAGTGTTCCAATGCTCTGCAAACAAAGCACCCACCAGATTTACCTCTGCCAGCCCTTCTTTTCACGCAGCACCTCCTTCCAATGGCTGGGCGACCATTTGCATCATAGTAAGATGAGCTTTAAGTGTTTTCTTTTGCATCTTTAATTTCCGTTTATCCATCTCTTGGGCCAGAAAGTTTTCAGCATGTAGCGCGTGAAGTTCAATCAAATTCAGGTTTCCCGTGTCCCAGGTAATACATTGGCAAGACGCCTCATGTAATGGGCGCCTGATAGCTTTTACATATTCCCTTTAAAGTTCAATTCGCTTCTTCTTATCAACACTTCAAGGACAGTGGCCTGAAATATTCGAGTTCCTTTCCAGATATGGAGTTGTTTTTTTCTAATTCCTTGGCTGCTGATATGGTAGTTTTCTGGCCTTGTAAGTCTGCTATTAGTTCGGTTTAAATATACATAGATTTTCTTTCTGTCTGCAACACTTGCCCTGTGCAAAGTCAGGCCCTTACTTTTTTTGTTTCCCTGTGCATTTATTGGTTTCAAAAGAAATGTTAACTTTCCATTGCAATGGACATCACATTATTTTCACAGGTCGATGCAACATCGAGGGCCGAAGTGCCTGTACTCCACTGTAACGTTCTATGTTGTAAGATACATTTCCTGCTAGTTTCCGATGTCTCTCCTCACTGTGGAAACTTCCAGATACATCTTCCAGTGATTTGTCTGCACTTCATTCAATCCAGAAAACTGTAGTTCCTGCTGAGAATGTGATCTCTCTACAATGGAGAGAAGAAAACAGAGTCGATGACAAAGCTGAGATCACTTAAGTTCTGTCCAGAATCAATAAAAATTACCCCAGTCTTTCAGTGTCCTGCCACTTTAAGATTGCATTGTGTACCCAATCCATCATACCAGTCTCTGGTCTACTGCAGTTCTTCTTCAAGGCACAGCGCAAGCTGGAAGATCAGGCAACTCATTTTCTACTGAAAGACCATGCAGACGTCAGGCCCCAACATCGAGTTCAATCATTTTGGATCCTGTCCGCCCTCTTCCACATTTTTCACCCACCCATACCATCCCATCAGTTCCGAACACGAATCATTGGACTTGAAGCATTCAATGTCCTTTCTCATCAGAGATGGACAAGAGCTGCTGATTTTGATCAGACATTTTGGCATTTCTTCAAAGAGCATTTCTTTTTCCGTTGTAATCGCAAGACTGCAGGAACCGTCTGATTGCAGGAGGAGAAGTTCACAGGAGATGAAAATAATGCCAAGGGCTGGACCATTCCCATTGTGAAGGTAGATGAGCTAAGCTGGGGCTGTGTAACTAAGCACAGAGAAGGCTGAGAGAGAAACTGATTAGCATGCACATATTATGAAGAGGATAGATATGTATGACAGGAATAAGGCTTTTCGGGAAGGAATAATAACCATTGACATAGATGAAAAGCAGGAGAAAAGCGGTGTAGAGGAGATTTAGGAAGAACGTTTTCACCTATAGAGTGTTGTTCATCTGGAATTTCTTATTTGAACGTGTGGTAATGCTAAGTGTTATGAGGACATTTCAGCAGTATGTAGCCGAAAACTTAAAGATCGAGAGCACACGTGGATAAGGACCAGATACTGGAAATTGTGACGAGGTCAGACAGACATGAGATGGGTGTCCCGAACGAAATCATTCTAAGGCAAACTATTGTGGTGAAAACTGGGTGAGGCCGCGACTGTGTGGTGCAATGGAAAGCGCGTTGAATTTCTACGCCTTTCTTAAGACTGCCATTCAAAAGTTGTGGATGCAACTGTCATCAGAGTCGAGTTTTAGTTTATGGTTTGAAAGGTGTTCAGACCAGACTCGGCTGCTCATCTGCAAAACCTATAACATTCATGCAGAAACCCAACTGTCTCGAAATGCAACATTTTCCTCACAGCGATGAATAACTTTGATGTTTATTTATGGTAGAGATCGATAAATATGTGTTAGCCACTTGGCAACACGATGATATGGATACGCTGGAAAAAGACATAAAAGTGCTCTGTGAGCTATGATGGTACAGAATGGCGTGGCGGGGCAGGAGCGGTGTTAAGAATGGCCTACTTCTGCTCCTTTCTGCTTGAGTCTTTTCTGGCCCAGGTTTTCAAACAATCACAATGAGAACAATGTGAATCTACACCAGTTAATATTTTCTCTCTCACCTCCACTTCGCTACCCTCCAAGTTATAATAGATAGCTCCTGTTTCAACTTTAGGTCAGACAGTGGAGGATTATCACATGTTCTCTGTCAGGCTGAACATCCCTTCATATAGGTTTCCAAGTGGACACATGGAGCAAGCGATTACATGGATGCTGGGGATTGAGGGACAGATTTCCTTCTTGCTGGGCTAGACTTCTGGCCAAGGTAATGAACGTGAATTTCTGACATTTTGAAACTTACTCTGGATTCTTGCGACTTTACTAATTAAACTAAAATTCAATTTGCCCTTGCATAACATGATTAATTTTTCACTATTTATGAAAAACCATGCCACGTGCCCTTGGATGTAGTAATACAGAAGATTGTTGACGTTGTGAAGTGTGGGTCATTGTGCCGTATGAACATTCCAAAGGATGCTGGTGAAGTACCAGTGAATCGAATTCTCTGACGAATTGATACCGATACAAGGAAAATCCCAGCACAGTTGCGACATAACATTGCCTGTGATCAATGCAGGAAGCCACGGTAAATGAACACAGAATTCAATTCTGCCTATTTTCACCACATTTTACTATTCATTTTCCTGAACCTGATGCTCCATAATCGATGATCCATCATCAGTATATCCTCCTCTGCGCTGTGTTTCATTTCAGATCTTCAGCAAAAACGGAGTAATTGGTTTGAGGGGCCCAGTGGTAAGATCAGTAGCCATTGGTCATCAGTACACGGCAGCTCCAATGGTACAATTCGTCAGTTTGATGTAATTGCACGACAGACTGGAAGTGCGTAAGGTGCCAAAGTTGCACATTCGGCTCTCGCCAGGTGTTGGTTTTACTGATAGTGACCAGAGATGATTGCAACTTCAAGCTGAAGAACATTTCAAACACCGAATATTACACCGCAATAAAGTTGCATCGACCTGTGATACCAATCTGACTAGTATTTTACCATCATAATCCGCAAGTTTATACAATGACCATTTCATTGCCCTGAAAGTTGTTGAGTCGACGAGTGTTGAAGGCAAGGCGTTCATCACCCTTACTACTCACTGATAAAGGAACCTACCTCGGTATCTATCACCCTCAATTTACATCGATGTGCCCTTGTGCCAAAATTACCATTTGAAGAAAAATACCTTCACTGTCCACCTTATGGCAACCTCTGATCATCTTCGATGTTTCTCTAAATTCACCCCTCAAACTTCTTGTCGCTATCAAAGACCGCCTCAAGTCCCTCAACCTTTCCTTGTAAGACCATCTCTCTATAGAAGGCAACATCCTAGAAAATGTCCTCTGCACCCTTTCCAATGCTTTCACATCCATCGTATAATGTGCCGACCAGAAATGCTCGCAACTCTCCGAGTGCGGCCACACCTGTTAATTTCTGGAGCTGCAAAGTGATCATTTCACTCTGAAACTGAATCACTCTCCCAAGTAAAACTAACACACCGTACTCCTTGCAAACGAACCTGTCAACGTTGGTGGTAACTTTCCGAATTTTATATACATGGGCACCGAGATCGCTCTGCACATCTACACTTCCAAGAATATAACAATTAGCCAAGAAATCTTTATTCTTGTTGCTCCTTCCGAAGTAAATTATCTCACATTTTTCCACATTAAAATCCATTTGCCACTTCTGAGGTCAGCTCGGCAGATTATCCATGCCCCTCTGTAACCGTCAGCAGATATTGGCACTGTTGACAACATCGTCAATCTTAATGTCATCTGCAAACTTATGAATCCATCATTCCATGCCCTAATGCAGGTCATTGATAAAAATGACAAACAACAGCGGACACAAAAAGGAACCTTGTGGTACACCATCAGTTACTGAACTCCAGGATTATCATTTCCTATGAACTGCCACACTCTGTCTTCTTTCAGCGAGCTTTCTGATCCAAACCGCTAAACCATCCTCAATCCCATGACTCTGTGTTTCATGCAACAGCCGACAGTGCGTTACTGAAAACCATATCCACCACATCAACCACTTTACTCTCATCCACCTGTTTGCTCACCTTCTCAAAGACCTCAATAAGGTTTGTGAGGCACAACCTGCTATTCATAAAATCGTACTCCCTATCCCGAATCAACTTCTTCCTTTTTCGATGATCATAAATCCTATCTCTCATAATCTGTTCCAAAAAGTTATCTGCAAGAAAGCTAAGGATCACTGTTCTATAATTACCAACATTCTCTCTACTCCACTTCCTGAAGAAGGGGACAATATTTGCTAAACTCGGGTCTTCTAGCACTAATGACATAAACACTGACGAAATAAAGCTTATAGTCAAAAGTTCTGCAATGTCCTCCCACGATTCGCAGAGAATCCTCGGATACATCCCATCAAGTCCAGGGGATAAAACTATTTTTAGACTTTCATGAATTGCTAACAACTCCTCTTTATGAATGTCAATTTCGTTTATTCTAATAGGCTGCATCGCAATACTTTCTCCGACAACATTGTCTTTTTCATTTTTGATATGATAAAAAAATACATTCATCCTCTCTGCTATCCTTGGACTCCGCTGACAACTTCGTACTTCTGTTCTTGACAGGCCATAATCATATGCGAGACATTCTTTTATTCTTGAACTATCACTTGAAAACTTCAGGATTGCTCCTGCCAGACAAAGACTTCTCCTGCCTCCTGTTCGCTCGAAGTAGCTCTCTCTTTAGGCCCTTACTCTTTAGCTTTTCATTTCCAAGCGTCCTACCTCAGCCTTCATATCTCATGTTTACATACGCCTCCTTCTCCTTCTTCTCAAGAGATTCAACTTCTTCAGTAAACCCAGCTCCCTGTGTCGAACTCATATTACCTGCATGACGCATGCATACTTACCAAGGACATGCAGTAGCTTTTCCCTGAACAAGCTCCACATTTCTGGTGTGCACAACCCTTGACGTTACTTTCTACACGCGGTGCATCTTAACTCTTGCCTAATCGCATCATAATGGCCTTTCTCCCCGCGATACCTCATGCTCTGCAATGAATACCTATGCCTATCCATCACTAAATAAACAGGAACGAATTGTGGTCACTGTCAACAAAGTGCTCACTTAGCTCCAAAGAGAACAGCTGGCTGAGTTCATTACCCATAAGCAAATCCAATGTGACTTAGCGTCTTGTTGGCCTGTCTACATGCTGCGTCAGGAATCCCTCCTGCACACACTGGACAAAAACTGACCGATCCGAGGTGCTGAACTGATAACGCTTCCAATCAATATTTGGAAAGTTAAAGCTCCCCATAACAACTACCCTGTCACTTTTGTTCCTATCCAGCATCATCTTTGCAACGTTTTGCTCCATGAATCTAGAACATTTTTGTGGTGATCTCTCCATTCCTGATTCTAATCTCAGTACATTCTACCTCAGCAGATTCAGTCGCGTCCTCAACAATATCCTTTTTGCTACCATAATACTGTCCTTGACGAATAATGCCACATCTCCCCCTCTGAAACGACCCTCCTGTTCTGACTGAAAAATCGAAACTGAGGTACCAGGAACAACCATTCTCTTCAGTCCTCCGTTCATGTCTCTGAAATGGCCACAACATCGAAGTCCCAGGTAACAACCCATGACACCTACCTTATCCCAGATGCTTCTGGCGTTGAAGCAAACACTCTTCAAGCCACCTTCATCCTTGCCAGTACACTCTTGTAAACCTGAAACGCTATTTATGACAAACCACTCACAGCCACCTGCAAACTGGAGCTACAATTCAGCTTCCCACTCCGTGGCTGAACTCGTTCAAACCCTCATGAAGAGCTTTGGCAAATTATCCACTCAGGGTATTGGTACTCTTCTAGTTCAGGTGAAGACCATCCTGTTTGTAAATGTTCATCGACTCCAGTATGAGCCCCAACTATCCAGGTATCGGAAACTCTCCCCCCGCACCATTCTTCCAAGAACATTTTCAAATGCTCTTTCCCTACACTTCACCTCACTACGACCTAGAATGGGCAACAAATCAGAGAGAACAAATCCGTTTGTTCTAGATTTAAGATGTCACCCTCGATCCCTGAAATTTTGCCATACATTCACATCACTTTTATTACCGATGTTGGTGCACATGTGGACAATGACTTGGGGTTGCCCACCCTCTCCCTTAAGGATCCTGAAAACACGATGTGAGATATCACAAACCCTGGGAGCTGGGAGACAACACACCAATCATGAGTCTGCCCGATATCCACAGAATCTCAATCTGTTCCCATCGATATGGAGTCCCATTAACAAATGCTCTCCTCCTCTCTTCCCCACGCTTCTGAGAAAAAGGGCAAACTCTGTGCCAAGCACCTATACCCAATGGCTTTCCCCTCGGACGTAATCCCACCCAAAAATAACAAATATGGTATACATGTTACTGAGGGGCCCGACCACAGCAGATGCCTGCACTGTCTGCCTGTTAGCGTTTCGGTTCCCGACTGTATCCTATCTATCTATTTCTTGTACCTGAAGTGTTACTGCCTCCCTATAACTTCGCTCAATTCCACGCAGACTCCAAATGATCTGACATCAAGCTACAGTTCCCAAACGCAGTTGCCAAGGAGAAGGAGTTGGGTGCACTTCCCGCAGATTTGGATATCTGGGACATTATTGAAGACCCTTACCTCTCACATTCTACAGTAAGAAATTTCAAATGTCCTGCAATCCATTCCTAATATTGTCCACATACACACACTCATATATATATATATATATATAGATATAAATTATCGCAATGTCTCAGCTTACCATCAGAATCCCGAGCTCCCCACTCACCTAACCGTTTATACGATGGCGACAATCAAAGTGAGTGGAAACTGACCTGTCAATGGAATGCACCTTCTTTTTTCATCTATTGCCTTGGACATTTGGCTGCATCACAGAGAAGGGAGTGAGACCATTTGCTGCTCGCCCATCTCCCCCAAACTTTCCAGTGACAAGACTCGAAAAGTGTTCCTGTTTGAATCCTATTATCTTTAAAGCAGTACTTCAAACATCTTGATCATTTCGGTTCCAGTTTTGCGGACAACATTGTCCAAGGAGATAAATCTAATAATTTTTGGATTGTTTTAATGGCCTGTGCGAGGTTGCAACAAAATGACTAACATGAACCAAACAAACGTCCTTTCCAGAATTTAACACAGCACAGGATCAGCAATATTAGAAACGTCAACATCTTCAAACGTCACCTCTGCATCTCTATTGAGAGATGGATATTCGCTCAGGGAGTATTTCTGCTGGTTGTAAGTAACTGAGGTATTTCCTAAGGACAGAACACTCCACAAAATCATTTTTTTTAAAGCAAATGCCATTTCAATCAATTTCCTTTTGCAACTTTTAAATATACATGTGCACACGCATACATGCAAGTGCACACAAATTTTATGTACCAGACTTGGTGAAATTAACTCATTATGTTTCTGCACGCACTTTTACAAATACTTTAGAATCAGCTTCTGACACATTTTTCCTGAAAAATAATCATTTTCGATTTCAATTACTGTAGAATTAAAAAAAGTGCTCCAAACTTTTCCTTATCATTCATCGCTGGTTTTGAAGTTCGAAAGTCTAGTGATAGATCCATCTGAATCAAGGATTTTCCCTCCTGTTTACTCTCAGCAAATTCACATCATCAGGGAAACTTCCATATGGACGCAACTCAGTTTTACCTGGTTTCACGCCACATGATCTATTCATCTGTTCCACCATCCAATGAAACCCCGCCTTGTCTTTTCTAATTGCGTTATACCCCAGTACTTCGTTGGCTTCCTTTCCATTCTTTTTTGTTCCTCAGTAGACGCTGTCCATTCTTTCTAACGTCTTTTGATTCCAGTCATCGGCATCCATGTCTTTTATCATCTCTTTTATATCCCAGGGAAGTCCATCTTGAGAAAGAATGCTGTTCCGATGCAACACATGAAAACCCGCTCGAATGGTTTATACTGTCATTACCAGTATAGGGAAGATGGGAGCTAGTTCAGTCACGGGTGAATCGGTTGGTTGTTACACAATGGATAAACCACTGACTGGGAAATGACTGTTTTTCTTCACTTTTCTCCGCTCTCTGAACATGTGCTAACGCCACACAGTAAGGTATCAAAGAATACCAACAGTTAAGATACTGGCAATTTGATGCAACAAATTCAAACCGATTCTCCAGGGATTAACCCCCACAGAACAATTCTTTACCCTATTACTCTTCACTTGTTCCTGAATAAGGCACCTTACTGACAGTCGACCCATTTGGATTCATGCCATGTCTCAGGCTCTGTGAGGCAGCAGTGCTAACCAGTGAGCCACCTTGCGGCCCTGCAGCAATATTTCAAGGCACATGCGGAAGCGTGTAAAATGCGTTTCCTGTCAAAGATGCTCCGCTTTTGTTGTTGTCCTTATCAGGAACAATAATCCTGATTCCCTGACCAGGCAATGAAACCAAACCACAGCGGTGATAGTGGTGAATTGTAACCACTAGCTGACATTTAGGATGGCAGGTGCAATTGCATCTTCTCTTAACAGCATAGTTTTTTTCCTGCGATGAGACGTTTCTTCCAAAATACTATTCGTGACACCGAGCTTTTACAGCACAGAATAATGCATTATGTCAATGCCAGTCCATCAACCATCCATCCATTCTCATTTCCAGCTTCCAGTAGCCCGCAGCCTGACTTCTGAAGTGTTCATCTTAAAGAGACGTTCCCTGCAAAGGTTTCGTTTCAAATGAAGAAGCGAACGAGACTGAAGTCAGATACCATTAAATTTGATCATGAGCTGTGGGAGAACTGAACCGCATTTTCAACGAAAGAGGGAAATATACAGACACATCTTGTGAGAATGACAAAGGCCTTAGGAGAGGCCAACATTCAGAAAATGAGGAATTGAACTGTTTGCCTCTTCTTTCTTCACTTCGGGCTTTAAAACCTGATTCTGTTTGCATAAGCAAAGGGGTAAACAGGCAGGCGACTGTCCTTCGAGGACTGGCACAGTCGTGAATAATTGGTACATGCTAATCGTTGAATTCTCCACCTGTTGAGGTAGCCTGGCTGTCCGTGCTCTTCCAGCCTCCTACCTGTTTCATTTGGATTCCAGCAGATTCAGCCGCCTCGCTGTATGTTTTCCTTCCCCACTATTTCACCGTTACTTTACTGTTTCGACTATATCACTTTGTTCTTCCGGCTAAACGAGAGCATTCTTGGCATCAGATCCTTGTCGTCCTTGTGTTCCTCGAAGTAGAAACACAGAGGGGGATTTCGAAAGTTAGTAGATGAGGCCTGGTCCGTGGGGAAAATCACTTCACGATGTTCCCTCAGAAATAATTCCAAGCAGCACGGAAAATGCTTCTGTGAATGTTTGTTGCAACAGTTGTAAACAAATTCAGCAAGGCCCAAGCGAGATTCGAATACACGACCAATGGTTGGTAAGACCTCTGAGCTATGGAGCCACCGGCAAGGAAAGTGGTTTTTCTGACTAACAGAAAATGATGAATTCTAGCACAGCAAATTCCGTCGTCCGAGGTTCGTGATGCAAGCTTCGTTTTCTGTTTTAAAATACAACTTGATACCCACTTCTTTGGTCACTTGTTTGATATAACACTTTGTCAGCTTTCCAATATCTCATAATGTGACTGAGATCAAAATTTGTTTAAACTCCCTCCAGAGGAACAGCTTTGAAGTTTCCATTATGTGAAAGGCACGAAGTAGTATTGATAGCAATTAATTGCCCTTC
This sequence comes from Chiloscyllium punctatum, assembly GCF_047496795.1. Lineage (NCBI taxonomy): Eukaryota > Metazoa > Chordata > Chondrichthyes > Orectolobiformes > Hemiscylliidae > Chiloscyllium > Chiloscyllium punctatum. The sequence continues at coordinate 81,787 of NW_027310099.1, read as the reverse complement.
AATTCAACAAAGTTTACAGCTTTTCTTCTTCCGTTGTTGACTAATTCGTTTCCTATAGCATTGTGCAATTTACGTCGTGAAGCGATTTCACAGTTGATGACCTTGGTTGATGAAGTTGAGACACCAAACGTGGAACAGTTCAAATCGAACATACTCTGGACATTGGAATTCCAGGCTATGCAGGTATCCTAGAGTGCGTTTTAAAACAAAATCCTGGGTGTCGTGTTCACTGGCTGGGTTGGCATTTATTGAACAACACTAATTGCTCTTGAGGGGGCTGGAGGACATGACAGTGACAGACAGAGCGAAGACAATCAAGAGATTTGCAGAAATGATAAAAGCGTTGGTATTTAGCTACCCGGTAATGGGTGAACAGCCCTTGTTGTTAATACTCCCACGCGCAGCAGAGTTGTTGAAAGATCTCCGGACTACATCTTTGGATGAATAACCCGCAATCCCTGCCCTTCCAGCATGTGGGAGCCCGTGTGGAAAGATAAAGCTGCTAAGGCCGCAGTGCAGGTTTGGGAAAATGTGCAGTGGTGAAAATATCATTCAGGTTTGGAACTATGCAACACTGAACAGAACGCAAGTACACCCTTGAATAGAGGCAGAGGGAGTTAGGCCAGACCAGAGGGGCAATTTGAGAGGATGGATGGAAGTGTGTTACCACCGTTTAATCCAAACAAATGGATTAGAGTTTGAGCTGCAGAAGAGCGGAGACGTGGAAGAGTTAATGATGTTAATGAAGTGCAAGTAGGCTGACATGGTGACAATGACGATATGTGGCTGAAAGCACAAAACACGGTGAAGGATGTCACTATGGTTATGACATCACTCGTTCAGACTCAGACAGTTGCGAGGGAGAAGATGGAGTCAGTGGCGAGGCATTTTCTCCCTGCACATGGTCAATGATGCTTTCCAGCTCATCTCATCCATTTGCCACATTTCCACTCTCAACACCCATCCCTCCAACAAGGACAGAGCTCCCTTATTCATCACTTTAAATTCCAGCAACCTCCGCAGACATGATGTCATTCTCCGACATTTCCACCACTTGAAAATGAACCCCACCAGCTAATATGTGTTTCCCTCCCCATCCCTATCCGCTTTCTATAAAGATCATTCCCTCTACGACTCCCTTGTCAAGTGCACGCCCCTCACCAAACCACCCTCCCCTCCCACCTCATTCTCATTCCAATACGGGATTTGCAAAACCTCCACCCACACCTCCACTCTGTCGCAGGCCCTAAAGGATCCTTCCACATCCATTAGAGTTTTACCTGCACTTCCACACATGTCATTGAATGTATCCATTGCTCCTGACGCAGTCAACCTATATTGCGGAAACAGGAGACCTAATAACAGTTCACTTCAGAAAACACCCCCGGACAACATTAACAAACAACATCACTGACCCGTGGCCTAAAACTTCGACTCTCCCTCCCAATCCGCCAAGTTCATGCAGTTTTCATAGGCTTCTATCGCTCTCCTATGTATCAATCTTCTTTCCCGCCTATCCGCTCCCCACTGCTCTGCGACCAATCACCACTACACCCACCTCCATCCACCTATCACACTCTCAGCTACCTTGTCCCAGCCCCATCCGCTCCAATTTGTCTCTCTACCCCCTCGGTTTATAAGCTTATTTCCTGATGATGGCTCTTGCCCGAAACATCGATTCTCCTACTCCTTGAATGCTGCCTGCCCTGCTGTGCTTTTCCAGCAGCACACTTTCGACTCAGGAGCGAGTCAGTGGATTTTGATTTCGGGACTGAAGACAGAGGCCTCAGCTTTGCCATGATGCAATTCTAAGAAATGTCTGCTCCAACAGAACTGCATGTCAGACAAGGCAGGACAGCATTTGACCTGGAAGGAACAGGGAGGTGATCGTGTTTATATCCACCTGCAGATCTATTTGTTCTCTGTGGTGGATGCCGTGTGCATGAAAGATTCTGACGAAATTCTGGTCCCATTCTAAGTGTCGAAAATCCCTCACCCTCAGACCACATCTTAGAAAGTATCCAGAGTCTTGTGAAAGTTGCTTTCCCACTCTCATTTTTGGGTAACATCAATTTTGCAGGATATTAGAAGGGGAAGATTTACAAACCAATCTCTGCGCCGTGATCTGATAAAGTCGCACATTTTATCACAAGTAGAACTTGATCAGAGAGAGAACATGAAAGGGAAAAACAACCCTCTGGTTACAGTGAGAGAGAAATCGTTCTCTTATTGTGTGTGAGGACAATGGTTCTACCCATCATCAGAGCTCACAAACCAGAAATGCAGTCATACTAAGGAAAGTCCATGAAAATGTGCGTATTCATTTCCTTGTCTGAGCTGAATTCCCATCGAGGCAAAGATTCCAGGAAAAAGCGATTCACCTGCTAAGAGTGTGGAAAGGGATTCACTCTGTCTCTGACATCCTGCAGCACCTGCTCGTTCAAAATGAGGAGAAACCATTTCGAAGTCTGAACTGCCGAAAATGCTTTAAAACCTCCAGCACAACGCTCATACTAATTAGAAACCTTTCATCTCGCCAGACTTTGGAAAATGTTATCAAACCCCCTGTGTGCTTCATCTCTGAGAAATATGCTCACATGAATGAGAGACCTTTTAAGAATTCTGGAGACGTGCCGTCTGATCTACGTGCTCACCCGGGAGGAGAGACATCTTCGTTTCCAAATCGATGGGACCTGCTGTAAAAGTCCGAGTGACCGGATGGCTCATCACCTTTCTCACAATATTAACGTGTCTTTCTAAATGCCCTGACTGCACGAAGTGCTGCACAAGTTCCTGGAGACGAACGTGTCATCAACGTGTTCACACTGTGGAAAGACATTATTCACTCTAAAAGTTCCGGGGGCAGTTTATCATTAACTTCTTCACATTTAAGAGAGACCTATCAAATATATAGATGTGCTTAACAGTCTCTGTAGAACAGATGTCCCTTCGACATTTTCACAATGTGGGAGACGTTTCAAGTGTAGTTACTCCAGGAATAGGTTCAAGCGTTCATCTCAATTCTCAGTACACCAGCAAGTTTGCAGTGGGCAGAAAGCATTTAATTGCTCCATGTGAGAAACACAGTTAGCTCACTCAACGATCCTGCTGAGACAAAAGAGGGATCCCACTAAGGGAAAGAATTCACTCACTCATCGACCCCGCTCAACAGCGATTTAACCTTGTTGTTCATCATATTCAGATCTGTAAGCAAAGTTTTGATATTCTGGATAAAATTCAAATAAATCAGCATTGTATTAAATTCATTGTCAAATGTCATTGGAAGGATGGGTTTACCGAGTACTTGAAGCATCAGCACAGGTTCTAAAAAATATATTAGACATCTGTGAGGAGATAATGAGCAAGTAAGATGAAGTCGACCCTGTAGAGTTGACCAGCTGGAATTTCCAAAAGGCTTTTGGCGAGGTGCAGTATGACAAACTGCTCAATAATGGGCAACTTCTACTTTAGACGACGGTGTGTTTGGAGTTTCCACATCCTTTCCATTTCTGCCTGGATTTCCTCCCCAGATGAAAGATGTGTCGGTTGCCATCTTTGGCCATGGGGAATGCAGAGTTACAGGAATTGGGTAGAGGTGTGAGTTTGGGTGTGATGTCCGTTGCAGGATTAATGGAATCTTCCTGGTTGGAATGGCCTGTTTCCACATTGCAGGTATTTTATTAGCACTAGGTTGATCGCAGGGATTAAGGCTTTTGTCATATGAATTTCTTTTCTAAAAAAGGTCACAGTTTCCATATAAACATGTGATTTCAATTAAATCTGTTGAATGATATAAGGAGGGGATGGGCATTCTTAAAGAGGACATCATAAAGGTCAAGCGGGAATGTCAGATCACCTTAGCATGTAAAGTTAAGGATATAATCTAAAGAGATTCCACAAGTACATTAAGAACTAGAGACGAAATAGGACCACTTTAAGTTGAAAGAGCTCACTTTTGTTTTTAAACTCAGCAGATGGAGAGATATATAATGTTCACTTCGTGGAGAACGAAATGAACCCTACAACTAAATATTGATGTTTATAAAGTCGTTTCCATTGTAAAGGGCAAGTTCTTGAGGACGTGGAAAATATGAAGAAGGACATTTCTCTGGGATTTGATCTCATGTATCCCAGAACTTTGTGGCAAGTTAGGGAATGAAACTGTTGGGCCTTTCGTAGAACTAATTGTGTAAGCTATTACTATGAGTGAGGCGCCGAAAAAATGGGGAGTTGCTAATTTTGTGCTTTTGTTAAGAATGGGTTACATGGAGAATCCTGGGAATGATAGACCTGTATTTCTGACGGTGGTCTTATGTAAGTTGTTGGATGCAATTATAAACGAATGAATTTGAATACATTTGGAGATACAAGGAATAAATAGGAATAACCAGAATGTTTTTGCGCGAGGGAAGTTGTATCTCACAAACATGACTGAGTTTTCGAGGGCATAATTAATATGATTGATCCGGACAAAGTGGTAGATATTGCGCACTTGAACTTTAATAAAACCTTTTTCAAGGTTCTACATGTTTGCCTGATTCAAAAAGTGAGATCACAGAGAGTTCGGTGAGACTTCCAATTCGATATAAAATTAGATTAACAGCAGGAAGCTGGGAATAGCCGTGGAAAGTAGCTTTCAGACTGGAGGACTATTACCGATGGTGTCCCACAAGGATCGATGATTAGCCCACATTCATTTTTTAAAATTTAAATAAATGATTTAGGTGAGAAGATAAAAAGCATGGTAAGTAATTTGCAAAATTTGTCGGAAAAGGAACAATAAAAAGGTGATGGAAGATTGCGAAGAGATTTTCTCGTTAGGTCAATTCCTCTCTCTGTCCTCGAGTTTTTTAAAGCGTCGGAGAGTGGGGTTGGGGCGGGACAGTGAAGGGCCATCAGTCCATCGTACAGACCAGGTTATCTGACGTCCATCTATTCTCGTCCCAGTTTGCAGCATTTGCTCCATAACTTTGAGTGTTCTGAGTTTCCAGGGAAAATGTCAATGAGATTCGCTCTGTGAGCTTAAAAGACACAAAAATGGTACTGACGGTTGACTGGGTTGCAACACCTTTGAGGAACGTATTCTCATGTTCAAACACAGAGGCAGACACGACAGCACATTCCCCGACAGTGACAAAGTCCTCATCATTATACGCAATCCATGCACTTTCCGTCTGCAAGTTTCTCTGGTGAAAGGCGGTTTTAAGTGGAATACAAGCCATTTCTCGAAAACATGTGAACCGTTGCTGTGAGCTGCGATATGAAGAGGATACTGAGCTGAAATAGTCCCACCCGCTTCTCATGTGCAACTTTCAGTAACACAAATCCCACCAAATCAAGGCATCTTGCTCCTGGACTCTGACAGGATAGCGCCCAGCAAACATTCCTCACTAATACCACTGACACACGGCAAACTCTACACACTTTCACGTCTCGTCTCGTCTCGTTCTGTTTCTGTCCCTGTCACACCTCCAGATTCCTCTTCATGTCTAGTCCCGAGATCAATGAGTTCTTTGATACAAATACAGACACATTGAGAAAATGATCTTTATTTCAAAAGCAGAATCAGGGAATGTAAGCTGCGAGGGCTTGCTCACGGCAGGGCAATAAGGCACCACGGGTCCATGTCCTGATTATCGTATAGACTGATTCCACCAATGGGCACCGTACCAGTTATTACGAATTAAAATCTTCCAATGAATACCGTGCCTGACAGAAAGTAGCTTCGACCCCTTCCTCGCCGAGTGGCATTTTGCAAACAATGTCCTGTTCCTTCACAAACTGAGTTTTTCTCAGCTGGCCATGGATGCGTCGAGCACAGAAAATGCCCTTTGGCCCACTAAGTCTGCACATTCCAATACAATCCCCTGAACTGTTCTTACCTCATTTGGCAGCACTTTGCTCAAAAGCTCAAACGAATTCAGCACTGTAAGTGTTCGACTATATGGGTCTTTCATGCTTTGGAGGTTTCTGCCTTTTCAATCATGACTGGCAGTTGGTTGCACTTTCCCAAGCTTCCTTATCTGGGTTATATGCATTTTACTTCATCCTGCGATTTGAATTTCAAACAAAAAAGCAGAGAACAAACACACTTCTAGTTCACTCTCGACTCTCAATTACAGTCAGCAAAATGTTTAACTGCATGAGGAACTCACAGTGGATTTAACGCCCATCACCTCAATCACTTGTCTACACCTGCAGAAGTACGTTACTAAACTGGTGTGAGTTCTCCCTTCCTGTGGAGCTGAGGAACAGGCAATCATTGTTAGGTTTGTTTGAATTGAACCACCAAAGCTTCGACAGGGTAAAATATCAAGATATGTTTGGTCTGTGTAATCAATCTCGATATTTCAAATTATCATTCATTTAGAAGCAAAGACAGAGATTGCAAGGTAAACTAAGCATGTCTGGCAGCATCTGGAGATAGAGAAACAGAGACAACGATTCAGAGCTTCTTCAGGAGTTTCTCAGAACTCTGTTTTTCTCACAGGGTCTTCCATTCCTGCCGAGTTCCTTGACCAGTTTTTGTTTTTGTCAGAGATTCCCAGCATCCACAGCACTTTCCTAGCCATTAAACAATAAAGAAGCAGATTTGTCGTTCCTCACTGGATAGGTTTTCCAATTGGGAGCATATTCCAGAACCTACTAAAGGATTCGGATGGATAAAAACAGCGACCGCTCCATGCGTGGCCACACCCTATCGATTAACAGCCGAACGAGAGAATCAATTGCTCCACAGAGACTGGGTAGTTCCTTGTCGCAAGCCCCTTGCAGGATCTCATAGAGAAGACTGTTAGCGAATTCAAGAATTCGCCTGACCTTCAGAGAATGACAGTTGCCCTCGATTGGATTGACGTTTCCAAAATGAATCCTGGGGCATTCGTTGTGGAAGATGGGAACAGTCTGATCCCACGCCATGCCGACACAGTCATGTCACCAGGAACCAGCTCTCCTAAAATCGGGACCTACTCCCTTCGTGCCTCATGACGAACATATTCCTGACCACGGTATAACCCGGGAACTGTGCAGCTGAAGAAAAAAGGATGGTGTGATTGTCGCTCCCTTCCTGGGTCGTAGGAGAACAGCACCTGTTCGTGAAGAGCCGAAAGCACTGACTAACATCGCCACATAGACTGATGAGCCAACGGCGTCAATGATCTCCGAATGCAAGCTTTAGTCTGCTCGTCCCCCATGGAAAATACTCCTTAATTAGCTTTACCTTTTGAAAATAAATCTTTGCAAATTCATTCTGAAGACATGGGAATATTCTGCTCCCACCCTCTAAAGTCATAAACATGACTCCAGGAACCAGTTCTCCTCCAACCGGGACCGTGACTCTTCCAGCCTTTCAGTGTCTTGTCTGTGACCGTGTTTTCTAATTGTCCCGGAGCTGAAATGAGATTTGGCATCCTGACGTGCAGGAACGAGAATCTTTTCAATGTCACAGATCAGTTCATGTCCAGAGAGCATCAGCGTGAAAGCACTGGCCTCCGTAAGCACGGAAAGATGTCGAAACTGTCTCTGCACAGTCGAACAGTTCATTGTTCATTCGCCTCTGGATCCGCTTCCCAAGGAATATATAAAGATTAACAAATCTCGAGACTAGGATTTCTGCTTTGCTTCTTGACAGTTTCGCCACCTGCCAATTGGCAAAATTTATCAAGAATCTCTTCACAACCCTCTTCTTTGCACTATGTCCAGAGATAAATGAATCTCACTTTGTGGAGAGACTCCCGACTCTGGGAATGTTTTGTTTGGAGCAAGGAAGTTTAATGGGAGATTTCTTGGGAATGTTTACAATGATGTGGGCGGAAGTGGTGTGGATGGGCCGTTGATGGTCAGAGGGAACTGCTTCCCCTGACCAGGGCAACTGACCAAAGGACGAGGAGTGAAGACGTTTAAGGGAAAACAAAACTTGTATCAAATAAACTCAGTGAAACCTACATATACACCATGTGTTTGTTATTATATGTGGATAGAGGAACAGAGCAAACGTTTTGAGTCAGATCCGTTTCTCGTTCAGAACACAAGTTTCCTGCATGTCAACAATTGAGCAGACCTGAGAAAATGTCGAGTTGTTGAGACAGGTTTTCTGGAGTTGCAGGGATAACTCATCCAAAAGGAAATCATTTAAAATCAACAGTGAGCGAAACATGTTCTGTATTGATGAGAGATAGAGTGGATGGGAAAGATCCATCTCCATGAGCAGAGAGATTAACAATACGGCAATGGTCGAGTAACAAAGATGTTCTTGTATTTTTACAGCACCTTTCAGCACCACTTCAGTCACAGACACTGAAGTAACTTTGCAGTAGATGTGTCATTGTCAAAACTAAAGTGCTAATCAGGGCAGTATGTTCAACCAGAGGTCAAAAAAGACCACTCAGAACTGGCCGTGAGATTATGATTTACTTTAAGCCTTTGTGCCTCTCTGGTTTATATCCAGAATAGTGCAGGAACGGAGGTTCTCATCTCAGGGGAAGGTGGTACCCACAAAGACACAGATGAGGAGGATGTTCTCACGTTCAGAGGGTAGCAAGTATGTAGACGTATTTACAGCAGATGTCTGGCAAGACTCAGTATATTTAAGCCTTCAATTATCTCTCTATTAATAGAATGGAGCAAGTGGTAGAGTGAAATTTGCACAAATGTGCTGACAATTCACACTCGTGGGAGCGCATATTATGTTGAGAACATGGCATTTCGCACAGGCATATAGATAGGTTTAATGAATGGGGAATAACTTGTCAGATACAGTTTCATGTCGGCATTATGAGGTCATGCACTTTGGTCGGAGAAGTCAAAAGAAATAACACGATTAAAATCGAGAGAAAGTAGAAGAAACGTGTGGGACAGAAGAATTTCATGCCTGACACAAACATGTTTAGTATCATCTTCTTTCCCTGACAAAAAGGATGGCTTCCTTTCCGAATGCTCACAATGAAAGAGATGGTTTCCAAGGAAAGTAAAAAACCTTGAAACAAATAGCCTAATCGAAAACAAAGGAATGAATTGAGTCGTTCCAATGGACAACTTTGATGCTTATGGCTCTCTAAAATTTGTTTCTAATGGAGCTGGAAGTGGGAATTGGGGGAGCTGGGGAGTGAAAGTCAGGTCGCCCATGTTTACTGTCATCCTTCGTCTGTGTTCCTCATTTTTTTGTATGTTTTATTTCGCATTGTGGTTACTGTGAGTGCGCTTGTAAACCACACCGCTGGTGACTTGTTTCCCAGACAGTTCTTCAAGACGACTCGTAAGAATTCAACATTCTTTTCTCCTGAATCTAGGTAATCTCTAAACACTGTGCAAATATCACCAGAACCTCGACATTTTCCACGCCTGTCTGCCTTCTTGCAATATCAATTGATTCATCACTGTGCTACTGTTGCACAAATCAAGAACGAACCAAAGCGCATCAATTGCATCTAGGATGTGAAGGCAGCTAACTGCAGCCACTCCCCAGAGTACTGGCAACTGTGTGACCAGAGGCTGTGCCAGAGGCCGTGCCAGGAACGGCACCTGAGAAACAACAGAAACACGCTTTTGAGCGACGGACTTGGTTATATTTCTCAATCAGCAATTGAAGTTTACATTGGTTATATCAATTGATCCCTCACTCAAGGAACCAACAACTGCTGCAAACGGAGGAGAAAATGAGGACTTTAGATACTGGACACCAGAGTCCAGAGTGCGGTGCTGGAAAACACAACAGGTCAGGCAATATCTGAGGAGCAGGAGAATCGATGTTTTGGGCATGTGTCTGATGACTTGCTCATGCCAGAAACGTCCGTTCTCCTGCTTCTTGGATGCTGCCTAACCTGCTGTACTTTTCCAGCAACACTGTCTCATTGCTGCAGACTGTCATACAATCCAAGCTTCCAGCCGCAGAAACAGCAACACTCAGTGTAATGAGTCAACCTATTGAGGACACCTGGCAGTGGTGTTTAGTGTCAAGTAGATCTTCATGAATGCGTGTCGTGAATTGTCTGTCCTGTATAATGTTCCCTGCTCTCACTATGTGCAACATTGTTTGACCATATTTGTATTGTACATGATGGTATTGGGTCCATTTTTCTGGTGAGTTGTTGTCTAAATGTGGCTTTCGGTTTATATTCTGTCATAGATCCGAGTCGTCAAAGACTGTCCGTTCCGAGACATTTTTGCTTGATGTGTTGGGTGCCCTCCTAACGTTGTTTGTCTGCAAGGAATTTGCAGGAATATCTATTGTTGCAAAGGATTTCTGGAGGATCCAGGAAACACCACAATCAGTTGTTCAGAGTGGCAATGCACAGACATGACGAGGTCAACAAATTCGACCAGAACAACACAACTATACTTGGACAGTAGTGGGCAGCCAGAGATTTTATAGAATGACGAGACTCATCCAATGACTCCATCAAAGAACATGTTGACATGGACGTAACATACTGGGACCTGGAATGAACGACAAGAAGCAGCAACTGAAAGTCGTGGGAAGGAAATCACACCAATTCGAAACGCTACAGTACAGCAGAGCTTCATAAGAGTCTCATCAGCCTTGAGGATGTCACCGAGCAAGGGCAGCAAACTGCTGCAAACCAACTTCCCAACACTAACGAACATCCCCACACCATCTGCAAACTTCACTGGAACTACAAATCTTTACACAAACCTTGAAACCCTGAAACAGTCAGGGTCGCCCCAGCGGGAAAATGAACCCTTGCATCCCACATGACAGCTGAAGATACGAAACGCCATACTCCAGTGGACGTCAGAGCGAACTGCTCTTGCAAGCTACTTGTGTGTGCTCTTCACAAAATAACTGCTTGATTATCCTCATCCAATTTCTCATCGTTTGACGTTGTGCGCTTTTAACATTACAAATTTACACCTGAATATCTCTGAATTTTCTGAGCATTTCTGCCGTTCGAACACTTAGAGACAGTGAGTTCCAGATTCCAACCAATCGTTGTCTGATAACGTTTTTTATGTGCAGCTACCCAAACCATTTTTCCCTTATCTTAAATCTATGGCTCCTTGGTGATTGATCCCTCCTTCAAATGTTTCGTTTACTGTACATAATCCATACTGCTCATCATTTCGTACAACTCAATACTGTCTCATCTCAATTTCCCCTGCTTTCAGAAAAACAACGCATGTCTGTCTAAACTCTTTCATAGTTGAAGTTCTTCAATCCAGATAATATATTGGTAAATCACTTCGGCATCGTTTCCACAGTTGTCATATCACTGCTACAATGTGAATTGTAAAATTATACACAATTATCTAGCGAGAGATAAATGATGACTTGAAATAAATGTGGGGAGACCAGACATTGGTCTTTTCCAATAAAGTCATTCCCTCGAGACTGTGCTGTGCCATTTTCATGAACCCAATGCTCCAAAGATCTCTCGTCCATGCAAATAAAACACTATACGTGAGGATTCAAAACCCAACCACATTGTCTGATAGCATTAAGTGGCTTAATGGTCCTGATGGTGATATTGACAGCTGCAGCACAGACTTAACGGTGTCAATGTGAAAGTGAATGTTAATTTTTCCAATGCCCCAGTCACATGGGAGAAGGGATGCAAAGGGGGAATAGTGATTGTTAAAGGGAGAAAAATCTCCGAGATTGGATACTGAGAGTGGCGGCTTGAAGCATTAAAACCAACACCTGAGTGAGCATTTTCATCTTAAAATTGATTGTGTCCTTTCGGCGTTTGTTTTGCACAGGTTATGTGGAGTAACATGGAACAAATGCTCATTACAGATACTTGGATTTGAATGGAGGTTACGTGACCACAACGCAGAGGACGAACCACTATTCGATTACATGAATAAGCACAATACAAAAAGCCTTGAATGCAATGGCAGAGATAGTCGAGGAACTGCATCACATGCACAACAGGAAAGCCCACTGAGACTGGATTGAATCGTCACCTTGGATGTTCCCAGTGGCTGTGGAGATTCCATCATTGTGAATGTTGAAGACTGAATTCGATAGATTTCAATAAAAGATTACATGTACAGGCGAGAGTTCACTAATATTGTTTAAATATCGGTTTCAATAAACATGAAGTTTCACATCGTAACAAGGAAGAAACTATTATTGCACACTCACATCACACCGGTTCCCAGGTCTGGACTCAGTGAAAATGAATACGCAGTGGCGAAGATCCGATTGGAAATTGAGAGTGGAATGAACGAGTGGATATCTACTTTGCCTGTCAGTGACAAACTCCATGAGCATGCAGTCCTACTGTGAATGAAGAGAGGCGCGTGAAACGCCGAGGCTGGGAGCTCCAAACTCGCTCGGTGAAACTTCTGTTGACATGGCGCAGAGGGCATTGGGTCGTGGGAAAACATCCTGAACTATTTTCATCTGAATTGAAGTCATTAGATTAGATTCCCTGCAGGATGAAAACAGGCCCTTCGGACCAACATGTTCACTACAATCCTCCGAAGTTCAACCCATCCCAACCCTATGTTTACCCCTGCCTAATGCACCTAACACTATGGACAATTTAGCATGGCCCATTCACGTGATGTGCATAGCTTTTAGATTGTGGGCGGTACCGGAGTACACGGAGGAAACACATACAGACACAGGGAGAACGTGTAAACTCCACACAGACAGTCGCCCGAGGCTGGAATCGGACCTGGGACCCGGGTGCTATGAGGCAGCCGTGTGAACCAATGAGCCACCATGCCACACATTTGCTCACTGAATTGGGGCCCGCAGCCCTCTACAGCAACTATCTCCAAAGAATCACCACTCTCTGACTGAAGATATTCCTCCACGTCTCATTTCCAAATTGTTATCTCTTCACTTTGTCTCTGTGCCCTCGGGTTCTAGTGTGTCATAGTGGGTGAAACATCTTTGCCACATTGGCTCTGCACAGGCCTCTCAGCACTCTGTAAATTTCAAATAAATTGAGTCATTGACTCAGACATCATTGAAACAGATCGCTGTTCCAAACAGTCCATACTAACATTTACCAAAACTAACGTAGTACCAACGACGTGTACTGGGCCCATATCTCTCTTAACATGTCCTATTCATGCACTTATCTAAGTGTCTTTTAAATGTTGTAACTTGATCCACATTCCTACTTCCTCTAGAACTTTGCACAGGAAGCATACCGTGTCAAATAAAACAAGGTGAACTTCATGTCTTTTTTTCCACTTTTGTCCTCACACCTTAAAAATACACCCACTAGTCCTGAAATACCCCAAAGAAGGAAAGCACCGTTGCAGTTGAGCTAATCTGTACCCCTCAGGATTAAAAAAAACACACTTATACGGTAAACGTCAACCTCCTATGCACCTTTGAAAGAAGTCCCAGCCTATCCAGCCTCCCCTTACAGCTCAATCCCTTCATTCCTAGCAACATCCTGGTAAATCTCTTCTTAACTTTGTCCAGCTTAATATTCTTCTTTGTCTGACTTGGAAACCAGAACATAGACACATTACTACAGAAGATGCCTCGGCAAAATTCTGCACAACCTCAGGATAACGTCCCAACTTCAACACTGGACAACGCATGAAAGCGTTCTAACAGCATTTTAACGAAGCTGACGATATGTGACACGACTTACAAAGTCCAAACGTGACATGTTCACGTGTCTATTGCGCAGTACTATTCAAAGCAGTAATTGTAATTGTGCAAGTACTATATGCCTTTATGACTCAAACTCCATACGTTACATTTGTTCAAGATAATTTCTCTTTACAATTCATGTAATCATATACCCGAATGATCAATGTCTCTTTTAATCTTCTATAACCTCAGATAACCTTCTTCTCTGTCGACTGTACCACCATGGAGAGTTGTAGCATCCCTCAGCACAGAAACAGGTCGTTTGGTGCACACTGGTACAGACTGATCATAATGCCGGTCCACATTAATCGCATTTCTCTGCACTCGGACCATATCAGACTAATTCTTTGCTAGCCATGTATTTGTCCAAATTCAGCTCAGGTTGACAGCATATCTGCCACTGGGAAAATGTTAGTCTGTGATTAAAGTTGGAATAACAGAGCATTAGAAATGCATTACAGAAAAAAATGGATTCTGCATGGCTTTGTGCAGATGAAATCAGACCTAACACGTTTACAATTATTTTCAGATCGTCACAAGCACAATACATAAAGGGGAATGCAGTAAATGCAATATATCTGAATTTCTAAAATTACTCAGAACGGTGTTTTATATGATAGCACTTCACAAGCATAGAAGCATGAACCAACACAGTTGGGGGTATGTATTAGTCGAGGATTGGGGAATGAATGGAGAGGCGGGGTAATGAGGGCATTTTCATGATAGTAAATTGTAACTTTCAGATTCCCGGAGCCAACAATATTGGTGCCACAGCTGTTGACAACATGTACTAATCACCTGTACAACATAAGTTAATGTACTGTTGCTCAGTTTGGAGATGACACAAAATAGATATGGATGCAAGTAATGCGGGCGGCACAGCAACATTGTGGACGGACAGAATTAGGATAAACAAGTGGACAAAAACGTAGCAGCATAAAACATGCAAAAAAAGAGGTTTATGCGTTTTGGTAGATATAAATATTAAGTGGGGAAATACACAACACAAAGCATCAGCATACAGAGCACTTCGCTTCCTTGTACATGAAATATGAAAAGTTAGCATCCAGTTTCAGCAGGTCATCGGGAAGTTAAATAATTTTGTTTCACTTTATTTAAACGGAATGGGGACATATGTTTATTTTTTTCAAAATACACATGGCATTAATCTGATCAGAGCTGGATTAATGTGAACAAATTTAGACCCCCTATTTTAGGAATAGCAGTTCAGGGAAATTTAATACAAATCATCCTGGATATGGGAGGATATTCTCGGGAGATGAAACTGAGAATATTGCCCTTATACTCATTGGAGTGTAGAATAATGTAACAAGACTTTGCTGAGATACATTAGATTATGAGGGACATGATAGGATAATTTAGGAGAGAATGAATCGTCTTGTCTGAGAATCGAAGACCAGAGAACATAATCTCAGAGCAAGCAATAACCTATTTAAGAACGATGTGGAGGAATTTCTTTCTCTTCGAGCCGACTGAATATGTGAAAGTATTTACTGCAGGTCGCCCTAGAAATTGGCAGCTGTGTATCCAAGATTACACTGAGATTAGGGAGGTTGGTAAAAAAGGAAGGGGTGTGGCGTTGCTGATTACAAATGATATTATGGCTGCAGAAAGGCAGTTCGAGGGGGATCTGCCTTTGGAGGTAGTATGGGCTGAAGTCAGAAATAGGAAAGGAGCAGTCACCTTGTTGGGTGTTTACTATAGGCCCGCCAATAGCAGCAGAGATGTGGAGGAACAGATTGGGAAACAGATTTTGGAAAAGTACAGAAGCCACAGGGTAATAGTCATGGGCGGTTTCAACTTCCCAAATATTGGTTGGAAGCTCTTTGGATCAAGTAGATTGGACCGGGCGGTGTTTGTGCAGTGCATCCAGGAAGCTTTTCTAACTCAGTATGTACATTATCCGACCAGAGGGGAGGCCATATTGGATTTGGTACTCGGTAACGAACCGGGACAAGTGATGGCCTTGTTAGCGGGTGAGCATTTTGGTGATGGTGACTACAATTCTGTGACCTTCACATTCGTTATGGAGAGAGATAGGTGCATGCAACAGGGTAGGTTTTTCAATTGGGGGAAGGGTAAATACGATGCTGCAAGATAAGGTCTGAGGAGTATAAGTTGGGAGCATCGGATGTCTTTGAAGGATGTCATTGAAATGTGGAACTTTTTCAAGGAACAGATACGACGTGTCCTTGATATGTATGTACCTGTCAGGCAGGAAAGAGATGGCCATGTGAGGGAACCTTGGTTGACGAGGGAGGTTGAATATCTAGCAAAGAGGAAGAAGGAGGCTTAGATAAGGTTGAGGAAACAAGGTTCAGAAAGAGCATTGGAGGGATACAGGATAGCCAGGAGGGAGCTGAAAAAAGGGATTAGGAGAGCTAAGAGAGGGCATGAAAAATCTTTGGCGGGTACGATCAAGGATAACCCCAAGGCCTTTTATGCGTCTGGGAGAAACATGAGAATGATGAGAACAAGGGGAGGTCCGATCAAGGACAGTAGTGGGAGACTGTATATTGAGTCGGAAGAGATAGGAGAGGTCTTAAATGAATACTTTTCTTCAGTATTTACAAATGAGAGTGACCATATTGTTGAAGAGGAGAGTGTGAAATGGACTAGTAAGCTAGAGGAGATACTTGTCAGGAAGGAAGATGTGTTGGGCATTTTGAAAAACTTGAGGACAGACAAGTCCCCCGGGCCTGACAGGATATATTCTAGGATTATGTGGGAGGCAAGAGAGGAAATTGCAGAGCCGTTGGCAATTATCTTTTCGTCTTCACTGTCAATGGAGGTGGTACCAGGTACTGGAGAGTGGCGAATGGTGTGGCCCTGTTCAAAAAAGGGAATAGGGATAACCCCGGGAATTACAGGCCAGTTAGTCTTACTTCTGTGGTAGGCAAAGTAATGGAAAGGGTACTGAGGGATAGGATTTATGAGTATCTGGAAAGACACTGCTCGATTAGGGACAGGTAGCACGGATTTGTGAGGGGTAGGTCTTGCTTTACGAGTCTTATTGAATTCTTTGAGGAGGTGACCAATCATGTGGATGAGGGTAGAGCAGTGGATGTCGTGTACATGGATTTTAGTAAGGCATTTGATATGGTTCCCCATTGTAGGCTTATGCGGAAAGTCAGGAGGCTTGGGATAGTGGGAAATTTGGCCAGTTTGATAGAGAACTGGCTGACCGCTCGAATTCAAAGAGTGGTGGTAGATGGTAAATATTCCGCCTGGATCCCAATTACAAGTGGAGTTCCTCAGGGATCAGTTCTGGGTCCTCTGCTGTTTGTAATTTTTATTAATTCCGTGGAAGAGGGAGTCGAAGGGTGGGTCAGTAAATTTGCAGGCATACGAAGATTGGTGGAGTTGTGAACAGTGAGGAGGGCGGTTGTCGGCTGCAAAGGGACTTAGATATGATGCAGAGCTGGGCTGAGGAGTGGCAGATGGAGTACAACCCTATCAAGTGTGAGGTTGTCTATTTTTGAAGGACAAATAAGAATGCGGGATAAAGGGTTAACGGTTAGGTTCTTAGTAATGTGGAGGAGCAGAGGGATCTTGGGGTCTATGTTCATCGCTCTTTGAAAGTTGCCACTCAGGTGGATAGAGCTTGTAAGAAGGCCTATGGTGTATTTGCGTTGATTAGCAGAGGGATTGAGTTCAACAGTCGTGAGGTGATGTTGCAGCTGTACAGGACCTTGGTAAGGCCACATTTGGAGTATTGTGTGCAGTTCTGGTCGCCTTACTTTAGGAAACATGTGGAAGCTTTGGACAGGGTGCAGAGGATATTTACCAGGATGTTGCCTGGAATGGAGAATAGGTCGTACGAGGATAGGTTGAGAGTGCTAGACCTTTTCTCATTGGAAAGGCGATGGATGATGGGTGACCTGATAGAGGTTTATAAGATGATCAGGGGAATAGATAGAATAGACAGTCAGAGACTTTTCCGCCGGGTACAACAGAGTGTTACAAGGGGACATAAATTTAAGGTTAAAGGTGGAATGTATGGCGGGAATGTCAGGGGTAGGTTCTTTACCCAGAGAGTGGTGGGGACATGGAATGCGCTGCCTGTGGGAGTGGCAGAGTCAGAATCATTGGTGACCTTTAAGCGGCAATTGGATCGGTATATGGATGGGTGCTTAAGCTCGGACAAATGTTCGGCACAACATTGCGGGCCGAAGGGCCTGTTCTGTGCTGTATTGTTCTATGTTCTATCTTCTATGTTCTAAGACTGTGAGAAACAGATTTTAATCAGCAAGGTATTCAAAGGTGAGGTGCTATTGCAGGAACTTGAATCTGAGGATTATCAGATCAGTTGCAATCACACTGAATGGTGAGAGCAGGCTGCACAGGTTTAATTGACGGCTTCTGCTCTTTAATCTTATTATCTTTCCTTTCTGGACTTTCAGTTGCTTCTGTTTTTCCTTTATCAATGATTTTACCGGGCATTAGAAGATGAAGATTTACAGTGCGAAGGCCAAAAAGCAAATATCACTTCAGTATCTGATGGTGTTGTCCAGTTGATTGTTGCCTGAATATGATTCGCTTTTGAACATGAAAGGGAAAAGCATCATTCACAGTGTGGAGAAACTGTACACGTGTTGTACGTGTGGGCAGGACTTCACCAGATCATCTGCCTAGTCAGAACATAAATACAGTCAGAAGAGGGAAAGGCCATTCGTCTGTTTCGAGTGTGGGACAGAATTCACTTGATCCACTACGTTGTTATAACAACAGCAAGTCCACATAGCGGAAATGTCTTTTAAATGCCCTGAACGTGGGAAGCGGCTTAAAATCTCTGAGAATCTGTTGACCCATCAATATGTTGACACTGATGAGAAACTTCATTTGCTCCCAAAGTGGGCCTGGATTAAAGTGGTGAATTGGACTCTCTGTGCATGCGCCATCTCACTGTGGGGAGAGGCTGTTCACCTGCACTGGTGTGGGAGGAGATTTTATGTGAAATCCAACCTACTGAAATAACAGCAAATTCACAAGTGAACAAAGTGCCTCGTTTTTACTGTGCTTCATCGTGTGTCAAAGTCTCAACCAAAAGTTTTGGTTTGAATTCCAGCTTACTGTGGAGCTATTCCATAGAGTTTAATGTATAGGAAAGGATGAGAAGGTTACGGGACAATGGCAGGGAGATGGGGTTAGTCTGAATGTGCATTTTGGTCGGAATGGGCCAGTTTGGACCAAAGGGTCTGCCTCTGTGCTTTAGGACTCTATGACTCTCACAACCAGTGCTTGTCTCCCACTGAATGTCATATTGTACTTTCCCAATTCACTGGAGCGAACTTGACCCTCCACCCTGCAGGCTTCCCTGATGTTTGACAATCATGTTCAACATTCGATATTATATGCAGATGCCGTGTAAAATGCAACATATTAATTTCACATTTCCTGAGAACAAGATTATTAATTAGTCCTTCTGAGCACAAATCACCAAATCCAAACTAACCTTGTCTCTAGTTTGGATTACAACACACTCTTCCAGCTGTCTGATACACACTTCTGTAATTTATTTTTCACAGCATTAGCAGTCACTTAGTTTATGCAGTTCAGATGTAACGTGAGATAATTCAGTATTACTGCAGCACCAACAATACCAATTTTCCACAGCATAAGATATACAAAATCTGCACGGTAGAACACACCAATGCTTGTTTCTTATTGCTAAGATCCTCCCAAACCGATTCTGTGGGATCGGAGGGACAGGGTCGGTGACATTACTAGTGACAGACTTAGAGAAGACGTTCATTGAGGCTCACCTCGACGCTGAGATAATCTGAAGAAATGTCCAGGACGTTCTGTATCCTCGTTCTACCAGGATAAGCATAACTGTATTCTCTCTGTTCCCTCACACTCACTGTATATCTGTTATTGCACCTACCCTTGAACAAGGCTTACGCTCTATCTCCAAATAAAGTTCATGTACTTCCAATCTCACTGTTGAATTCAGCACCTTCCTTCCATCATTTTGTCTGTCGCCCATGCAATACACCCACACCAATAACACCTTATGGATTCTGCACTGTGGATTGACTCCCTCCAGACACCTCACCATTCAGCAACCCTCCCCACCCTCCCACTCCCCCCACCACCACCTACAACAGTACGAACAGCTCAATCCCCACTTCCCTTTCTCCCATTCCAGGATAAACAGCCTGGAACAAGACAGAAAGGGCCAAGCCGGGTGGTGGAGTGTCCGATATCCTTCGCTTTCCCCCCCCTCCCCTCTCGCGCCATGTTGGAAGGACCCTTGCACGAGCTGGAGAGCACTGAGTGAATCGTGTGGAGATTCTGTAATCTCCACCTCCTACCAACTGAGTAAGAAGCAATGTTTTATGGAGGGCAATTCTCACTTTAACCGCTCTGTGTTTTCCGCTATTTCTTTCCCTCCCAAAACAAAAAATATCTCATTGCAGAGAGATGCAGACACAGAAATACTGAGAGACATATGTAAACACCACAATATACTAACACTCACAGCACATGCAACGAAATGGACCCGCACACATGTAGAGGCATACAGAGACATACACAGTCACACACAAACAGATTTAAACAGATAAAATGCAGAGGCTAATACACGGAAGAACAAATGTATACACACAAATACACAGACACACAAACACATGAACAAACACACACGCACGCATGCAGATACACAGAAACGCAGGCACTTGTGTCTGTAAGCCAGAGATAGATAGGTTTTTGATGAATAAGGGTACCAAGGGTTCCCGAGAGAAGTCACGAGAATGATGTTCAGAACCCTCTAAGCCAATATTAAATGACATTCAACTTCGATGGGCCGAATTGCCGAATTCTGCTCCTTTTTGTAATGCACGTGTGGTGTTATGCTATCTGGTATTCTCTTCCTGGGACAGGAGCGGAGAATGAGTTTAATACATATTTGATTGGAAAGAGTCAGTGGTAATGTTGGACAGGTTTAGAGAGCTGTATTGTCTATGTCTATTCCTAATTATTCTGTCTTTATGTTTCAAAAAAGGTGGCAATTTGATATTAGTTTAAAACAGTTTTAAAGTAATGGGTCCTGCAATGAAATAAGGACGTTCCTTTCCCTTTCGTGTTATGCTATCTGTGGTGCCCTTTTCCTCAGGGAGCAGTAAAGACGTGGTTTTTTAAGCTATTCAAGGCTGACCTCGAATGATCTTTCCTGGACAGGAGGGTCAATGTTTATTGGGAACAGACCAGAAGATGGACAGAACATTCAGATCAGCCATGAGCATTCTCAATGGTGCAGCCGAATGGCCAACTTCTGCTCTGATCCATTAAGTTAGTCTGCAGATGTAGCAAGTGGTATGAAATGATGTTGTTTCTGGGAAAGGGTATCGGGTTTAATCATAGCAATGTTTTACTGCATCTGGACAGCGAGACTGCAGATGCTGGTGGTCAGAGTCGAAACGCATCACACTGGAAACGCACAGCAGGTCAGGCAGCATCCGAGGAGCAGGAAAGTCAATGTTTCGGGCATAAGCCCTTCATCAGGAATGTGCCCGAAACATGCCTCTCCTTCTCCCTGTACACACGTTCCTGGGAGGCATTTTGATAAGAAGCATTACCAGTTTAGGTATTGGATGCGAAATATTTTTGAACCATACACAATTTTGTGAAAAAATTAGCTGGATACATATTTTATCTTGTGTGGGTGTTTGAAACTACAGAATAAGTGTTAAGAATAAAATGTGTTGATTGATAAAAATGCTTAGGCGGGTACTGCACCTTTTAAAGAGAGTAAAAGTTGGCAAGGACTTAACAAACACAGAGCGTGCTGATTTTTTTTTAAAAAAGTAACATTTGACTGAAAGAAACAGTTGAGCTGAGTGCTATGATATGCAACAAATTCGATTTAGGCCGATCAGTTTAACTTACGCCCAAGAAACCAAAATCCAAACGAATTTGAATTTTAATGCTATAAAACCAATGAGACATTCTGGTGTTTTGTGGTATAAAATCGGGCATTTTGAACAGTTAGCCAGGGCGGCAAAAAGCACTAATAAATGCAGACTGCCTGCAGAATCGCTCTTTGAAAGGTACCTGTTTCCATGAAATCTGTGCAGTTGAAGACCGAAGAAAAGACCAGGGAAAACCGACAGATGAAGATTCACAGGAAAATCGACATAACTCACTAGGGGTTTCGAAGTTCAATTTTTTTTTTGTAAATCTTAATCGGGTGGTTTTATTGGATCAGTACATTGCTATAGAGTGGGAAGTAGATAAACTGATCAGACCAGGATGAGTACAGTGTGGAAAGTTGTTGATTAATGTTCTCTTTTTTTTTCTTGGAGTTAAAAAATAAACTATTATTTCTTTCGATAGATAGTGGGATTTGGTCGTTCTTTGTCACTCACACTTTTACAGACTATAAGGCGAGGTGATTTTTTTTTCTGTGTGTCTGGTTTAAATTAGCAGAAGGGCTTCACACACTGTCGTAACATTGATTTTTAACGCAGATATAATGAAGACATCAACCGATTCCTTAAAATTATGCAGACACATGTAAACATGCCATGAAATTATGCAGCTGGGATTTTGTTTTTCTTTTGCTCAGAAAAGGCACTGTGTACAACAGCAGTAATGATGCACTTGTATATAGGATCTTATCATCCATTGCAGAGAATTTTCAAGGAAATCACACGTGGTCCTTTTTGGTGTTCAGTTAGCATTATTGCATAGTTTAACACAGGGAGGGATAAAAATGTTACCTGCCACAGAAGCAGCAGCCTCGTGCCCCCCTCTCTCATTTTCTTCCACCTGACAAGAGAAAAAAAATCCTGCGTCATCTTTACCAATCGTGTAGGTTTCCTGATGAAAGATTCTTTGGCATCTTTCCACTGTCTGACGTAAAGTGAATTGAACCAAATCCAACTGTTCCGGGGAGATAGCCCATTACAAGCAGCTTGTGTGAGTGGAAGAACTTCAGAGGACCGAATAACGTTTGGGACATTCTGTCATCTTTCCATTTGTTAAGAGTTCAGCTATTAAAGAACTCGAGAAAGCTTTCTTTTTTTTGTTTTGTCTTAAAATGTGTGTGTTCATGTGTGCATGCAGCGGCACGTTTGTGTGTTTGTCACATTTCTCTAGAAGGTGAGCCAGGCTGACACTTATATCATTGGCCTTATCACTAAACTTTGAAATTTCTTGTAACCAGTGGAGGAGTGTGACTGCAAAAGGAATCAGTGACCCTGTAACATTGGTTGGAACACGAATGAGAAATTCTGAAAGAGCTGTAAAAGTGGGAATTCCCTTTCCCAGAAATATGTGATGTCTAGGTGTTTGTATTGAACAGAGAAATGAATGAATGGAAATGGTCCATCCAGAAAAGTGCTTTAAAGACCACAACCAGATCAGCTACGAACTTAGTACCTGGTACAGCAGTGGCAAAGTGGTTAATGACTCACTCCTGCTCCTCACTCAAATGTTCCAATGTTCTATTCAGCCCTGCACAGGAGCAGATGGAGGCCACTTGCACGAAATACCTGGTTCACAGTAACACAGGATATCATTCAGTTCCTCCAGACTGACACATACAGTATGGTGTGGATTGGAAAATGCTATTGGGTAATACAAGCTGGGTTTGAAAGACGCCTCTGGTCTCTTTACAGAGTGTTTCCGCTCTGCAATCTGCGGTTCATTTGTTGGTCATGTAGTGGACCCAGATTACAGCCCAGATTGAAAACAGCCCACAGACATCACTCAGAGATGATACACAAAATTATTTGCGCTCTCTGACTGCAACATTCAGGAAAATTACAACCATTAACTTTCCAGATACAAGATATCAGAACATAAGGAACAGGATGACGTAGGTCGGCCAGTCAATCCTGCTGTGCCATTGTAGACCATGATGGCTGATCCACTGTTGGTAGCAGTTCCATTCAATTCCCAATTCTTCACACCCTTCAACAAAATGATAGTGGGCAAAAACCAATCTAGCTCCACTGTAACTACGTTCAGTGATCTAGATCCCCGAACTCTCTCATCCAGATGGTTCCTGACATGCATTACCCTCTGTGAGAAGAAAACACTCCCCACACAGACACAATAACCTATTGATGAGTTCAAAAGAGGTGAACACAGGAGCCCAGCTGAGAGTGGCAGACCCTGATATGAAGGCCGGAGTTGACTCAGTATGGTATCAAGGAACGCTGACTAAATTAAATTTCGTGGGCATCAGCCACAATATCTCTTCTGGTTGGGGTCATCAATAGCACAACAGAAGATATGCGTGGTTTGTGGACATCAATCCTTTCAGTTCCAGGACAACACTTCAAGCCATCCTCAGGGGAGCTTCCTTAACACAAACAGCTCCAGCTGCTGCATCAATCCTTTCCACCACCATAAGATTAGAAGTTGTGATGGTCACTGAAGATCAGAAAATATTCAGGACATTTTGTACACTGTCAGCTCCTGAACCAGTCTGCGTCCATATGCAGCAAGACCCGGACAACATTCAGGCTTGTGCTGTTAAAGTGTCGGTAACATTCATGATATAGCACGGCCAGATACTGCACATTTCCACAGTTAAAAGAGGAGCTCATTCAGCATCTCAATGTGGTTGCACCCGGATATGAGGAAGTAATTCAGACCATCGAAACGAATGAACAAGAAGAGGGACAAACTATTCAACCCTTCTGCCTGTTCCACAAGAAAAGAAGCAGTCTCGTCAGTGCATCTAACTGCTAAACAGGAACGTGAAAAGTCCAATCAGACCCTTGAGCGTGTTCCATGCGACCTGGACGAGAACATTCATCTCCTCCAGGGTTTATGGAGAAAAAGGAGGATGTCATTGATGCTCCAACGTGACAAACAAAAGGAGCAGAGACTGCACTCAGCGATGGCTCCATGATGTTCCTCGTAGCCCCATTGCATGTGGAACGTGTGCCATTTTAACATAGTTTCCTGGCGGTGAGGAGAGAAGCCACATATCTTATGCGAGGTCTCAAGGAGACATCTTCCCCCTCCGAGAAGACAGACCCATGTTCTCCATCCAGGACAGAAGCTGTTGGGAATAGTTAACTGTTTTAGAGTAAAGATATTTTGGCTGCTGTCGGGATTGTGGATAACATGACGTTCTGTGCAGAATCACACATACCGAATGCACTATATTAATGTCGGAGACTGTATGCAAACCCTGAACCTGTCTCTGTCAATCGACATGGAGAGTAGGGCTGAAGTAGGAGAAACGTTCTCAGAGGCACTTAAACTATCGAGACTTATAACCCGCGTAAAAAAATACAAACAATGGAATTTATCACGTTCTTAGTGTCTGTTTAGAACATAATGAGTGATTGCCCATTCCCCTCAAGTTTCAATGCAATTACCTCTTATTGTGTCACAGAGCTACAGATTAATCTTCACTCACTCCTCATGGTACAATGATCCCTGTGATTAGTCTGTTGACACTCTTTCACACTCTCTCTGTGACGAGGAGATCATTCCTCATAAAGGAGAGAAAATCTGCCCACAATACCCTAAATACTGCCTCAACAACACTCTCAGGGATGATCATAATAATTCCCTTCCCTCACTTTGCCGTCTCTGTTTCTTTCCTGTGGTGTGAAAAAGCCATTCCTTCTCTATGCCCTGAGACTGACGTGAAATTTACAAGTTCCTTACGTCTGTACATCAACATCAATAAAGCCAACACCAGAGATGGAAATGGACATCACTCTTGTGGAGAACTTCAAAGATATAGAATACACCTAAAACAAGGAATGGTCACCTACCCCAATGGAAATGAGCTGTTGGAATATGGTAAACAAGCAGAGGAAGGAGCTATCTTTCCTTTGTTGTTCCCTCACGGGATGTGTGCAGCCCTGGTCAGACCAGCATGTTATACCGATCTGAAACTGGGTGGCTGGTTCAGCTGTTCCACAGGACAGTAAAGAGTAAACTACATTGCTGTGGGATTGCAGTCACACAGAGACCTGTCCAGGCAAGGACGACCCATTGTCTTCTCATAAGGACATGAGGCAAGCAGATGGGCTTTTTCTCACAAATGATAATGGGTTCATTTTAATTGTATCAATTTCTTTCATGAGGTATCAATGGATTATTATTCGATGGCAGTAGGTTAAGCATCATTGACTTGAGTACTATACGCTGTCTTACATCTGACTTATTCTGTGCAGAGAACAAGTTAAACATCTCAAATGCAATTATTTTGTAGTGGACACGTGGTTTGAAGAGACTTGAAGAAACAGCTGTATCGGATTTAACAAAAACACAAACGATGGTTCATTCAGGAATTGCACTAAGGCTGAGGAGACGACTGGGATATCATAATGGTATGGTGGTATTGGACAGGATTGGTGCGTAGGGAAGATATGGAAATGTAATTTGTGCAGGACAGAAAGGATTATGCAGTTTGAGTTCCTTCTCACATATCAGTTAGTAATTTGTAAATAGTAATTTGCTTTATATATTTTATAAGGAAAGGAATTTTTGATTGGAAGTGAAGACATTGATTGCCATTTCCTAATATTTACAAATCATGAGCAGAAATTCAGTTCAACCCAGTTTAACAGTCAAAGAGAATGACTTACTAGGAACACCAACTATAGTAAGGATGGGATAGTAACCACCTTGAATAATCCAACGGATTTCCTGGATCCGCCATGCTAATGATATCCAAGGCTCAGAAAGATAGTATAGACCCAACGATAAACTCCTGTCCATTGTTGGGACATTCCAGTCTCATGTTCACAGATTCTGATCCATTGTTGGAACATTCGAGTGTAATGTTCTCAGATTCTAATCTCTCCTCCCTTCCCTTTAGAGCTGCTGATCCCTGTTAGTGCTGTCGGTGATATTCCCTCTCACACTATGGGATAAAACATTGACAGAGCCCATTTATCATTTAACGATGGAAACCCTCCACTGGGATAATTAGAATCCACAGAGATTGACAATTATCACAGTCGGTGAACAATTAGCTCAGTTAAACCCTTTCAATTCAATATTAATTTTATTAAAATTCAAAATAACGTTTAAAATTTTCACAATCCGCATGGGATATGTTGGAGTGACTGAGGGAAGGGATGTTGGAGATGGCAGATTGTTTGTGTGTAATCATTCAATCTGCCTTGGATATGAGAATTGTTGGAACATAAACGAGTTTCTCCATTTATCAATGGAAATTATCGCCTGAAATTATTGATCAGTGATTATATTGATGAATTAACTTTTATAGTCCAAAATCTGATGGGGAAAATGTGCTTAAGAAAACATGGATTATAACAGGCAAACTGCATGAATATTTTAACAGAGAATTGTACATGACAAATACAATTCAGTTTGTTATTTGAGGATGAGAAGGGGCAAGTAAGGGACATGCTGTTGATGTTATTGATGTCAGTGAACTCTGATGAAGTATCATTTATTAGAGTTCAATTACTGTGTGATTATGACGTTGGGGAGGAGACAGAAATCAGAGAGAATCGGAGGAAATGGCTGCTGCGACTGGAGGGAGAGATAATGAGATTGCCAGTTATCAGTATTGGAACGTGCCTCTTTATAAATCATTAGGTCAGAATCATGATGCAGCTATAGGAAGGGATGAGAACAGCCAACATTAACCATAAGACTAGAAGACATAGGAGCAGAAATGTGGCCTTTCTGCCCATTGAGTCTGCTCCACCATTTGATCATATCTGTTAAGCTTCTCAACATCACTCTCACGCTTTCTCCCCATAACCCTTGGTCTCCTTGACAATCAAGAACCTAGCGAGCTCAGTCTTAAATATACATAATGATCTGGTCTCTACAGCTTCTGTGGCCGTGAATTCCATAGATCCCCGACTCTCTGGCTGAAGAAGTTTCTCCGATCTCTGTTCTAAAAGGTCTTCCCTTTATGCTGGGATCTCGAGTCCTAGTCTCTCCTATCAATAGAAACATCTTTCCAACATCCTCTCTATCCACGTCATTCAGTATTTGGTAAGTTTCAATTAGATGCCGCAGATAATTCTAAACTCCATCAGATACTGTCCTAGAGCCCTCAAATGTTACACATATGTTAAACTTTTCATTCGAAAACCATTCCTATGAATCTTCTCTGAACATCCTCCAGTTTCAGTGCGTCCTTCCTGAGTTACGAGGCCCAAAACTGCACACAGTGCTCCAAATGTAGTCTGACCAGAGCCTTATACAGCCTAAGAAGTATATCCCTGCTTTTATATTCAAACCCTTTTGAAATGAATAGCATCATTGTATTTGCTTTCCTTACTAGTGACAACCTGCAAGTCTACCTTGAGAGGCTCCTGGACTAGAGGTCCTAAGTCTCTGCACTTCAGACTTCTGATTTTACTCTTAATATTGAAACTAGTCCATGCCTCTTGTCTCTCTGGCAAAGAGCACGACCACACACTTTTGCACACTGTACTCTATTGACCAGTTCTTTCCCCAATCTCCCAAACTGCCCACATCCTTCTGCAGGCGAAGGTGAGGACTGCAGATGCAAGAGATCACCAAAAGTGTGGTGCTAGAAAAGCACAGCCGGTCAGGCAACATCCGAGGAGCAGGAGGTGCGACATTTCAGGCATAAGCTCTTTGTCAGGATTGAGGAGGGTGCGCGAAAGTGTGCTGAAAGATAAATAGGAGAGGGTGAGGCTGGCGGGATGGTAGCGTGGAAGGCGGTAGTTCAACGAAGGTGGATGGTGACCGTGAAGGACAGGGAAGATGAAGAGATTGGACAGTTCAAAAGGACAGTGCGAAGTTGGAGTGTTCGATGTGAGATAAGGTGGAGAACGTGAGATGAGGAAACTGGTGAAATTGGCATTGATACCGTGTGGTTGCACGGTCCCAGGGTGGAAGATGAGATGTTGTTCCTCAAGGTGTTCGGTGACTTGGCTTTGGCAATGGAGCAGACCCAAGACTGGCATGTCTTTGGAAGATTGGGAGGTTGAGTTGAAGTTTTCGGCCTCAGGGTGGTAGGATCATTGTGTGTGTGTGTGTGTGTGTGTGTGTGTGTGTGTGTGTGTGTGTGTGTGTGTGTGTGTGTGTGTGTGTGTCCCAGTGATGCTCCCTGAAACGTTCCAAAATTTGACATCCTGTCTCCTCAATGTACAGGAAACAGGGAACAATGGAGAAAGTACAATGTCTACGGGGTGTGGAAGGATCCTTTGGGACATTTGATGGAGGTGAGGGGGAAGGTGTCGGCGCATGCTTTACACAACTTGGCATGGCAAGGCAAGGTGCTGGGAATGGATGATGGCTTGTTTGGGGGGATGGGGCGTGGACCTAATGAGGGAGTTTTGGAGGGAATGGTCTCTGCAGAATGCTGATAGGGGTTGGGAGGGAAATATATCTCTGGTGGTAGGGTCTGACTGGAGGTGGCAGAAATATTGGAGGATGATGATTTTATCTGGAGGTTGGTGGGGTGGAAGTTAAGGACCATGGCGGTCTATCCTTGTTGTGGTAGGAAGGGTGGGGTTCAAGTACAGAACTTTGGGAAGCTGAGGAGAATCGGTGGAGCAATTTTCTGCAAGCTCACCACCTCTCCAATATCTTTGTACTGTCTGAACATCAGGTTGTCGGTGTCACTGTGGCTGACTGGTTAGTACAGTGCCAGGGACACAGGTTCGATTCCCACTTCGGGTTTTTGCTAGTTTGGAGTTTGAGTATTCTCCCCATATCTGCGTGGGTTCCCTGCGGGTGTTCTGGTTTCCTGCTGCAGTCCATACATGTGCAGATTAGGTGAAATGGGTATGCTAAATTGCCCAGATATTACGTTATTAGTCAGCAGAAAATGGGTCTGCTTGGATTACTCTTCGGAGGGTTGGTGTAGGACTTATTTTGCCAAAGGCCTGTTTCCACACTCTTCTGATTCTAATACTAAAAATGAGCCAAAGTACCCTCTGTTCCTTCATCTAGATCGTTAGCTGTATAAGGTGAAATTTAGTGCTCCCAACACTGAGCCTTGTGGCAATGCTTGTCACTGAGTGCCAACGTGAGATGGCACATTTTACCCTTACTCTCTGCTAGCTTCAATCGATGCTCGCACGTTGCCTCTGACACCATAGGTCCCCTTTCTCTATAACCTCCAGTTTAGCAATTTGTCAAAGGACGTCTTGAGGTGTAGGTAGATACTATCCATTGGCTCTCCTAATCTGCTCAGTACTTCCTCAAAACATTCTAGTATGTTTGTCAGGCATGACCGCCCCTTGATGAAACCAGGCTAACTCTGCCCTATTTTACCATCTATATCCAAGTATTCAGAAATCGCATCCTTCATGATGGATTTTAGAATCTTACCCACAACTGAGGTTGGGTTAATCAGTCTGTAATTTTCTGTCTTCTGCCTTACTCCCTTGTTAAACGGGGTGTCACGTTAGAGATTTTCCAGTCCACTTTGCCCTTTCCTGATTCTAGTCATTCCTGAAAGATCACAACTAACGCTTGCACTACACCTTCAGCTATCTCCCTTACAAGGCTTGGGTGTAGTCCATCTGCTCCAGATTATTTATCTGCATTCTGGCTATTCAGTTTTCTAACCCATTCTCTTTGGTAATGACCACCATACTCCGTTCTTCCCCTAACTCTGTTGATT
The DNA here is from genome assembly GCF_047496795.1 of Chiloscyllium punctatum. Lineage (NCBI taxonomy): Eukaryota > Metazoa > Chordata > Chondrichthyes > Orectolobiformes > Hemiscylliidae > Chiloscyllium > Chiloscyllium punctatum. Next base: position 51,617 of record NW_027310099.1, on the reverse strand, counting down.
TTTTTTGGGAAAGTAATCCTGTCTTCCACTGTGAAGACTGACGCAAAGTTCCTCAGCCATTCCTTTGTTCCCCACCACGACCTCTCTGGCATCATTTCCAATATCTACTTTTGCCTCTCTTTTGCACTTTATATATCTAAGTGGCTAGCTTACCTCCTTTTTAATTTTCTCCATCCTGACACATTTTTGTTGCCCTCTGTTGGTCTTTGTAAGCTTCCCAATACTTTGGTTTCACACTGCCCATCACCACATTATATACTTCTCTCCTTTGCTTTGATGCTATCCCTAACTTCCCTGGTCAGCCATGGTTGCCTCATCCTCCCTGTACCATGCCTCTTTGTCCTTGCAATGTATCTCTGCTGTGTCTCCTAAATTACTCTTAGAGCCTCCTGCCATTGCTGTTCTACTGTCTTTTCTGCAAGGCTACTCTCCCAGTCAATTCTACCCAACTTCTCCCTTGTGCCTCTGCAGTTGCCTTTATTCAGCTGAAGTACTGTTGCCTCTGATTCTATCTTCTGCCTCTCAAATTGTAGTATAAATTCAACCATGCTATGATCGCTGCTTCTGACGGCTTGCTTCAATTTAAGATGCTTTATCTAGTCTGCCTCTTCGCACAACACTAAATCCAGTATTGCCTGTTCCCTCGTGGATTGCACCACAAGCTACTCAAAGAAAATCTTGTAGACATTTCATGAATTTCTTTTCTACCAATCTGATTTTCCCATTCCCCCCTGAATATTGACATCGCCCATGATCACTGTAACCTTGCTTTTCCTACACATCTTTTCTATCTCCTGATATATCTGATGGCCCAGCTCCTCACTACTGTTTGGAGGCCTGCATAAGACTCCAACTGTCGTTGCTTTAACATTGTGCTTCCTCAATTTTACATATGCAGATGCTGCACCATCTGACCCTATGTTATTTCTTGCTGTTGATTTAATTTCATTTCTTACTGATAAGGCAACCCCACCCCGTCAGCCCACCAGCGTATCTTTTGGATAGGGTGCATATCCTGGAATATTTAACTCCCAATCCTGATCCCCTTGCAGCTATATCTCCGTGATACCCATCACGTCATAACAGCCAATTTCGATCTGGGTCACGAATTCATTTACCCTATTCCTCATACTGCATGCATTCAGATATAACGCTGTCAGTCCTGTATTAACCATCTCTCCTCTCATTGTCATTCGTATTCCAGTGTGCTTGAAGTTTGTTTGTTAATCATTTCTAGATACTCTATCCTATTTATGTCTTTGATGGAGATTTTAATAATCTATTCTGAATTCTGAACTCTTACCTCCTCTTTTAATTCAGGTTTCTAATTACCCCTATAACTGATTCCTGTTCCCCCACTCCTATTCCATTTACATCCCTGTCTATCGCCCTAGTTAAGCGATTCATTCGGACTCTGGTCCCAACATGGATCCGATAAAGGCTGTCCCATCAGGACAGGTCCTTTCTTCCCCAGAAATGATATGCGTTTATTCAACACAAAATACAGGGACAAAATGATTTTCTCGACAAACCAAAATATGAAATGTACAAAGAGATAAGATTGTTCAAATACCCTCATGGTATCGAGCTGTATGAAGTGAAATGTGGATTACTAAACCATGGAAGTGGGGTGCAAACATTTTCAGTCATTACTTGACCCATAGCTGAGATGCTAATTTCCCCTCTGACAGTGATCCCCCTCACTGAGATTCTCAGGCTCAGTCACTCGCAATGTGTCTCAGGGGGGTTATCAGTTCCTGCTACCATTGGCACAGTCTATTTAAATTAATCCACCTTCTCTCTGGAGCCAATCAATTGGTCTATTGGATCCTGTTTAGCTGTCAGCCACTCAACTCTGTGATATTATCGGAGATAAATGATCTGGGATCACAACCAGTATCACCATGATGCTCACACGGATGGCTCCCAAACAAAGAGCTTTTGGTTCAGGGGAAATGTTTAAATAAAACTTTCATCTTCTGTCTATTTCTCCTCATGCTGTCTCCTGATCGACCTAATTTCATCCCCATTTCACACCCCTTCATTTCTCACTCACTCTGTCACTCCGTTTTCTCTCCTCTCTGTTCATCTCCCTTCACATTCTTTCTCTCTATTTCATTCTCTGTCTCTCTCTCTCTCTCTCTCTGTCTATCTCCAATAACTCTCTCTGAGAGCTCGTGGGTGTACGAAGGACTGAATGGCTTCTGTCTGTGTTCTATTAATTCTGAGGTTCTCTGACCCACAATAAAAATATTAGGTGCTGTAGAGACAAGCTGATTCAGTGAAGGACACAGGTCACAAGCATTCATTATCTCTTTCCGTTCTCTGGTATATAGCGACTTTGAAATATCTGTTCAAATAAAATAGATTGAAATTCGAACAGTCGAGAGGACGTTCGCCAGATGATATTGCAATCAGGATTTAATAAACAGTTGCCACATACAAAATGTGGATTTTCCTGATAGCTACTCCTCCCAATTAACACTCCCTAGCTCCTGCCTGATACTGACATAACTTGCCTTACTCTAATTCCATAGCTTCTCAAAAGGTCCTGACTTATCCATGTTCTTAGCTATCTTAAAACTGAAGGACTTTCCAAAATGATTCCACAATGCTGTCCCCCTGAAATGTCAGTCACCTGTCCAGGCTCATTAGCCAATACGAGGTCCAGTATGGCCCTTCCTGTAGTGGACTATCCACATACCGTTTCAAGTAATCCGCCTGGATGCACCAAACAAATTCTGCCCCATCTAAGCCATTGCTCTCAGAGAGTCCCAGTCAATATTGGGGATGTTGAAGTCACTCACTATGACAACTCTGTTTTTATTACACCTTTCCATAACTGGCCCACACATTTGTTCTGAAAGTGTCGGTGGCTGTTGAAAGGACTATAGTATAATCCGAACACAGTCATTGCATCAATCTTATTTTTGTGCTGTACTCATATTGCCTCAGTGGATGAGCCCTCCAGTACGACCTCTCTGAGTGCAAATGCAACATGATCCCTGATTAGTAATACAGCTCCTCCACCTCTTTTACCTTCCATTATATCTCATCTAACACAACAATACCCGGAAACGTTGAACGCCCAGTCCTGTCCCTCTCCAAACTAAATGCCTGTAATAGCTGCAACATCATGGTTCCACGTATTGAATCAGGCTGTAAGCTCATCTGCCTTACCCATAATAATCATTGCGTTGACATAAACACACTTCAGCCCAATGCCATCAGATCCTGAGTCGATAGGATATACACAAGAAGGACGGGATGGACCTTAATTGGCAGCAATCTCCAATATGTGGATCATTGGGATTTGCAGGTCGGTAGGATGTTCGCAAGAAGAACCGGATGGACCTGAACTGGCAGCAATCTCCTGGCAGGCAGGTTTGCTGTTGTCAAACAGGAGGGTCTAAGCTCGTGTGGTCGTTGGGGTGGGGGGAGGGTGAGCAATGGGAACCAGAGCAGTAGGTCCACAAGTACACGACTGAGGCGGGGTTGGTGACTAATCCCAGTACAGCTAAGACCAACAGCAAACAGACAGAGGTAACTGAACACAATGAGCCTGGCAGTCTGAAGTTCGCTGATTATAATGTGAGGAGTATGACAGGCAAGACGGATGAACTTGGATCTTGGGTGAGTATATATCACTGCTATGTTAATATAATACAGATTTGTTTGAGAGAGGGACTCGGGAATCCCAATGATACACATTTCGCAAGTGCTGCCTCCTCTACCAGTTCTTTGCCCATGTATTTAACTCTACTACCATTCTATTCCTAAACTCATTGGCGCATTGAATCGTCTTGTCGCATTTAAGCACAACTCCGACAATTACTTTTTCTTTAAAATGGACAGGCTTGACGATAAATACTTAAGAGTGAGTTCATTAACTGGAAAAGTGGAGTCCTCTGCATCAGCCCAGTGATGACAGGATCTGATACCTATCATCTCCACCAAACCTGCTTGACAACGACCTCCATTTTTCCACAGTGGCGGGGAGAGGAGGAGGAGTGAAGCGAGGGCTGCTGGGAAGGTTAGGGCTTAATTTATATCTGGGCTCTTGTTATACTGAGATACTCCACGTTTATCTCCCTAACGCCCCCCTCCACTAACCAGAAGAAAACGATCCTGTAAGGTAAGTGTTTTATGTCTTATCCATCTTTTTCATTTATTTAAGTGTTTTGTTTGGTTTTAGTTAGTTCATATAAAGTTAAGCTTACAATGGCAGGGGACCTCAGACGCGTGCCATGTGACTATTGCTTGATGTGGGAGCTTAGGAACGTGTCTGTCGTTCCTGACTCTTACACTTGCAGGAAATGTGTCCAGCTCCAGCTGTTGTTTGACCGCATGATGGCTCTGGAGCTGCGGATGGACTCACTGTGTAGCATCAGCGATGCTGAGGAGGGAGTGGATAGCACATTTAGTGAACTGGTCACACCGCAGGTTAGGATTGCTGAACGAGACAGCGAATGTCTCCAGCTCCCACATGATGCAGAAATAACACATCCCCGACCCACCATTGTTATTGTATTTTGCTCGTGCTGAATTTGTTTTTTTTTGTTTTTAAATATTTTTATATCTCTACTTATGCAAATTGTAACCAACAGATGAACAAAATTCAATTTAAGGCAGATTCATATTTCGCAGAGTCCCAATTAGCCAATCAAATCACATCCTTCCTTGTCAAACTTGCACATTATCATGTGAAAGAATTCTGCCAGACTTGTCAGCGAGACCTCTCCTTGACGAAGTCATGCTGACTCAGCCCTATTTTACTCTGCACCTCCAAGTACTGCATTACAAGGGCCCAGTTCTGCAACGAAATATCCCATGCCAAGCCATCTCCAGCTGCTTCATCAATGTCCTTCCCTCCATCATAAGTTCAAAAGTGGGAATATACAATGACAAATGTGGAATTAATACCACCCACAATTCCTCAGTTGAAATTTAACATAGCACAATCCATTAGAGATTGGGCAACTTTAGGTTTAGTCCTAGCAATGAGAAAGTCTAACTGCTAGGCCCCAAAGGATCCTTCCATATTCGCCACAAATTCACCTGCCCCTTCACACACATCATTTACTGCATCCGCTGCACCCGGTGTGGCCTCCTCTATATTGGGGAGACAGGCCGCCTACTTTAGGAACGTTTCAGAGAACACCTCTGGGATACCTGGACCAACCAACCCAACCACCCCGTGGCTCAACACTTCAACTACCCCTCCCACTCCACCAAGGACATGCAGGTCCTTGGACTCCTCCATCGCCAGACCATAGCAACATAACGGCTGGAGAAAGAGCACCTCATCTTCCGTCGAGGAAACCTCCAACCACAAGGGATGAACTCAGATTTCTCCAGTTTCCTCATTTCCCTTACCCACACCTTGACACAGTACCAACCCTCGAACTCAGCACCACCTTCCTAACCTGCAATCTTCTTCCTGACCTCTCCGCCCCCACCCCCACTCTGGCCTATCAACCTTACCTTACCTCCATCCAACTATCGCATTTCCAACGCCCCTCCCCCAAGTCGCTCCTCCCTACATTTTATCTTAGCCTGCTTGGCACACTTTCCTCATTCCTGAAGAAGGGCTCATGCCCGAAACGCCGATTCTCCTGCTCCTTGGATGCTGCCTGACCTGCTGCGCTTTTTCAGCAACACATTTTCATCCTAAATTTTATAAAGGTTTATAAATAAAACATGCAGAGCTAGCAAAGCGTACATAAAAGGAGAGTTCAGCTCTGTGCTCAAAATGCTACTTCAGGCTCCCTCATAAATGACCTTAACTACATCACTCTTTAAATTCCTCAAAATAAGAACAGCAAGAGATTGTCCCACTATTTCCATCGCTGTGAGCATCATGTGGTGAGGAATACAATCTCCAAGGTTACACAGCATCCTGAATTGAATCAATATCATTGTCCCTTCACTGTCACTTGTTTAGAATCCTGTGGCTCTCTTTGAAATATATCAGTTAGTGTCCCTGCACCACGAGGATCACTGGGGTTCACCACCATATTCTGAATGGAACTTAGACATAGGCAATAAATGCTGGTCTTGCTAACCGAATTCACCTTACAAGAACAACTGACAGGAATCTGCTCAATTAACGGCATCCATTCTAACCTATCTGATTTCTAATGCAGTTTTAATGAGGCTTTCACTTTGACCTAAGCATCTGATCTTTCTGTAACGCCATGAAACTTCCACGAGTGCTTTTAAATTGCTCATTAAAAAATACATTTGCAAGTTGTGCTCATCATTCTGAAAGGAAGGCCCTTTGTGTGCTTGAGAATGCTTTCATTATTTGTCAGTATCTGAAGGCAATAGCAACAAAGAAACTAAGATCAGGAGTAAGTGATTGGATAACTTGAACCAAGTCTGCAATGTGATAAGATCATGGATGATCTGATTGTGGCTATGCCCTATAACTTTAATTCATAATTCATAGCCGATAAACTGTCTGACTGTGTCTGAACAATATTAAATGTCTCACCTTCCATCACTCTCTGGGATGGAAGTTCCCACAGACGCAGAACACTTTGAGATGGTTAAAACAATCACCAACTCCTTCACTGGGATATTCTCCAGTTTCCAGGAGTCCATCCATTTCTGGAAATCTCTTGCACAAATTTAAATATTGTTTCAGAATTCAACTTGAATAGACTACTCAGAATATTATGGGCTTAAAAGGGATCGTGCGTCATTTGCCTAAACCCCAACTGATCAAAGGCCAATCTGACAATGTTCTTCCAGAGATAAATGCTCCTCACAGGAATCAGTTGAGTGAATCTTCTCTGGACTGCTTTTCATGTCATTAGGCCCTCAGCTTCTCCTAATGTGGTCTCACTGTACCCTACAAAACGGTAGGATATCTTCCCTAGTCCTGAATGTATTCTCTTTCAAAAGGTTTGAAAATTTATATTGCCTCCCTATGATGTGCACGCAACGTGTTTTTTTTTTATTATCCAGGTGTCTGATTCCTCTGTGCCTCAGCTTTGCAATCTCTCCATTGGATCAATGCACTGTTTTTCATTCAAACCACAAATCTATTCAAACACAGACACATGTTTCCTGCTATGCCCCATACACCAATATAGCATTCACTTGACCCACTTCGAACTCTCTATAATACAATGAAGTGGATGTCAACATCCATCTGATAATTAAAAGCAATGCACCGAACGAAGAGAGTGTGACAAGTGATGTAACCCACCTTCTTTTTGACAACCCAGTTTGTTATAAAGGATTGGTTCAATGAAATGGAATCCTTTCACGCATTCTGTAATTAACAAGAACTATTTGCTTGTGTGGGGTGACACCGTGGCTCAGGGGCTAGCACTGCTGCCTCATAGTGCCAAAGACACAGGCTTAATTCCAACCTCGGGCAACTGTCTATGTGGAGTTATCACATTCTACTCGTTTCTGCGTGGGCTCAAACACGTGCTCCTGTTTCCTCTTACAATCAATGATGTGCAGGTTACTTGAATTGGGCATGCCAAATTGCCCATAGTGTTCACGGATGTGGAGGTTAGGTGCGTTAGTCAGGGGTAAATATAGTCAATAGTGTAGAGGATTGCATCTGAGTGGTTTACTTTTGGAGGGTCAGTGCGATCCTTGTTCGTCCGAAGGGCCTGTTTCCCTACTCTATGTATTCTATGATTCTAACTTGAACAGTGAACAAATCACTAACAAACTGAACGATCAGTCTGTAACTAATTACGTTTTCCGGAAAAAAAACAAGATTTTCATGATATGCAGTTTCATTAATGCGGATTCCACTCATAAATCCAGTAGTACTAAGAGTAAAATTAAAACTTAGTTTCTCAAAGTTCATCCAGAATGGAATCTCTTGAAATTTCTGTATCTTATTCCGTCGTCTTTCTCTGCCTGAAATGCCTTCTCAGTTGTTTTCTGGTTTCAAGAATATTTGCTCAGCGTATTGTGTACCTTTATTGATGGATAGAGGTTTTTAGGCAGGGCATGGAGATTTTTTATGAGACCCCAATATTTTTTTCACAGATGACACTTCCCTGTCATCGTTTTTTCAGCTAGCAGTGGACTCCCCCCCCCCTCCCCGCTCTGTCCAATTGCCTCTCTGTTATATATATCTCCTTGACACAATAAATTCTTAGTATATGATTAGTTTCATATTGTTAACGCAAAAATGGATCCTAATCTCCAAGTGCTGTTTGAAGTTAATTGGCAGCATTTGAACTGTTGCCTGGATAAAAATGCTGCTTGGGCCTGCTAACTGAACGGGTTTGATCCATTCTTTCAATTTGGGCACCTGTAAACTGCTTACCCACAGACATTTGTTCTTCTGTTGAATCACCAAAAAGCACCTTACCTTGTTAAAAGTCATCATGGTATTGCCAAAAATTTTGCAAGTTCGCCGCTTTCACTTACCAATAGACTGATATGCACACTGATACCTCCACCTCTATAATAATAGCTCTATCAAAAAATCCTGATGAAGATTTTTTTAAAACTCTTATTTCAAAACCAGGCAGCTGTCGAATCTTCTCGATATTCCTTTCTTCTTTTCTTATTATTGGGGATTCTGCTTCCCAGGTCTTTGGTTGATAAAGGTCCCTGTCAGAGAGCAGATCTTTCTGCTGCCAGGCTGGACATGTTAGCGGCTTGCTGCTCTTTGCAGCTCTGGCCAACTGTTCAAAATGTTTGATATTTATACCCCCCAAAATTGGATTGTTTTATTGGTTTATTATTGTACAAACACTAAATACAAACTTGATTAGCATTTGGCGTCTTGGCACATTATTTAAACTGATTGGCTGAATTTAAATTTGAATTTGTCTCATAGCAACCCAGATACTGCTAGCTGTTTGACCAAATATTACATTTTTAATTTTTCCAGTACTCTGGCCAGCCTTTCAAATCTCTTGAAGGTATATACACTTAAAAATTCATAACACTGTCCACCCTATCTAACCCTCTGATTATCTTTTCTAGATCAATTCAGACAGCTCTCATCCTTCTTCTCTCGAATGAAAACAGCGACAACTACCTCAGACTTTCCTTATAAGACCTTCTCTCAAAAACAGGCAACATCCTTGTAAATCTCTTTTGCACCCTTTCCAAACGTTCCACGTCCTTCCTGTAATGTAGCAAGCAGAAATATATAGTACTCCAAGTGCGGCCACATCGGATTTTTGTGCCCCTGCAGTATGATCATGTGGCTCCAAAATTCTATTCCTCTTCCAATAAAAGCTAACATACTCTACGCCTTCTTAACAAGCCTATTAAACAGATTGGCAAATTTCAGTGATCTACGTACATTGACACCGAGATCTCTCTGCTCGTGGACACTGCCAAGAATCTTACCATTGGCCCAGTACGCTTTATTCATTTTGCTACTTCCAAAATGAATCACCTCACACTCTTGCACATTAAACTGAAGTTGCCACCTCTCAGCCCAGCTCTGTAGCTTATCTGTGTCCCTCTGTAACCTGCAACATCGTTCAGCACTATCCACACTTCACCAACCTTAGTATCATCATTAAATTTACTACCACATCATTTTATGCCCTCATCTAGGTAATTTATTAAAGTGACAAACAGCAGTAATCCCAACAAGGTCCTCTGTAGGAACTATAGTTTTTAGTGTAGTCTGTGAAAACAGAAAACATTGCTTTTGTGCCTTTGCCATTTTTGAGTTTTTCATCGTTATTTTGTCAGTTTCATCCTGCAAAAAGCCATCACTTAGTTTCACTCTGCGATTCTTTTTTATGTACTAGTGAAAGCTGCTGGTATCAGTATTTATATTTCCTTTCATTTCTTGTCATAGCTTCTTTTAATGTTATGTGTTAACCCTTTGCTGATTTTTTTTGTTTGTTTTCATCAATTCACAGGAAGTGGGCATTGCTGCGTAGGCCAGCATTTATTGCCCATCCTTGATTTCCCAGAGGGCAGTTAGGAGTTATCTACATTGATGTGGGTCCGGAGTCACATATCGGTCAGACCAGGTAAGGATGGCAGTTTCCTTCCACATAGGACATTAGTGAAACAGGTGAGCTTCTTCTGACAATCTACTCATGTTCACCATCAGTTTGGTAAAAACAATGACTGCAGATGCTGAAAAATACATACTGGATTAGTGGTGCTGGAAGAGCCCAGCAGTTCAGGCAGCATCCAACGAGCAGCGAAATCGACGTTTCGGGCAAAAGCCCTTCATCAGGAATAAAGGCAGTGAGCCCGAAGCATGGAGAGATAAGCTAGAGGAGGGTGGGGGTGGGGAGAGAGTAGCATAGAGTACAATGGGTGAGTGGGGGAACGAGATGAAGGTGATAGGTTCAAGGAGGAGAGGGTGGAGTGGATAGGTGGAAAGAAGATAGGCAGGTCGGACAAGTCAAGGAGACAGTAAGTGAGCTGGAAGTTTGAAACTAGGATGAGGTGGGGGAAGGGGAAATGAGGAAGCTGTTGAAGTCCACATTGATGCCCTGGGGTTGAAGTGTTCCGAGGCGGAAGATGAGGCGTTCTTCCTCCAGGCGTCTGGTGGTGAGGGAGCGGCAGTGAAGGAGGCCCAGGACCTCCATGTCCTCGGCAGAGTGGGAGGGGGAGTTGAAGTGTTGGGCCACGGGGCGGTTTGGTTGATTGGTGCGGGTGTCTCGGAGATGTTCCCTAAATCGCTCTGCTAGGAGGCGCCCAGTCTCCCCAATGTAGAGGAGACCACATCGGGAGCAACGGATACAATAAATGATATTAGTGGATGTGCAGGTGAAACTTTGATGGTTGTGGAAGGCTCCTTTAGGGCCTTGGATAGAGGTGAGTGAGGAGGTGTGGGCACAGGTTTTACAGTTCCTGCGGTGGCAGGGGTAAGTGCCAGAATGGGAGGGTAGGTCGTAGGGGTGTGTGGACCTGACCAGGTAGTCACGGAGTGAACGGTCTTTGTGGAAGGCGGATAGGGGTGGGGAGGGAAATATATCCCTGGTGATGGGGTCTTTTGGAGGTGGCGGAAATGTCGGTGGATGATTTGGTTGATGCGAAGGTTTGTAGGGTGGAAGGTGAGCACCAGGGGCGTCCTTGTTACGGTTGGAGGGGTGGGGTCTGAGGGCGGAGGTGCGGGATGTGGACGAGATGCGTTGGAGGGCATCTTTAACCACGTGGGAAGGGAAATTGCGGTCTCTAAAGAAGGAGGCCATCTGGTGTGTCCTATGGTGGAACTGGTCCTCCTGGGAGCAGATACGGCGGAGGCAGAGAAATCGGGAATACGGGATGGCATTTTTGCAAGAGATAGGGTGGGAGGAGGTGCAATCCAGGTAGCTATGGGAGTCGGTGGGTTTGCAAAAAATGTCAGTGTCAAGTCGGTCGTCACTAATGGAGATGGTGAGGTCCAGGAAGGGGAGCGAGGTGTCAGAGATAGTCCAGGTAAATTTAAGGTCAGGGTGGAATGTGTTGGTGAAGTTGATGAATTGCTCAAACTCCTCGCGGGAGCACGAGGTGGCGCCAATGCAGTCATCAATGTAGCGGAGGAAGAGGTGGGGAGTGGTGCCGGTGTAATTACGGAAGATCAACTGCTCTACGTAGCCAACAAAGAGACAGGCATAGCTGGGGCCTGGACTACCTCGCTAATCCAGTACTCACCATCAGTTTGTTAATCCCAAATTTGAATTCAAATTCCACCATCTGCCATGGCTGGATTCGAACCCAGCTCACCAGAACATTGTCTGGGTCTCTCGATGAGCAGATTAGCTGTAATGCACTAGGCCACCGCCTTACCCAATCTCCCGGAGCATGACTAACTTGTGCAGTATGATTTGCCCTAGTTTTTGCCCTCATGTTGTCGTTGAATTCCTTATCAAGACATGGATAAATTTTCTCTGTCATGCAATTCCTCTTCTCTCACAAATATACTTTAATTGAGACGTATTTAGTATCCCCTTTAGTATTTGCCAAATTTCTTCATCTGTCCTGCCTTTGACTGTTCCCCCACCCCCCACCAACACCTTCCTTAGGCCACTGTAAGTATCATTACCCTACACTAAGGCTCTCGTATGTGACTCTGTCCTCACTCTTTCAATCTAAATTTGAAACTACAGCATGTTGTGGTCATTCTTTTCAAGAGGATCCTTTCCTGCAAGATCGTTTTTCATTCCTTGCTTATATCAAATCTAAAGTACCCTGCTCTCTGGTTGGCTCCATGACATGTGTTCTTAGAAACTATCCTTCATATACTCTACGATTTGTTCTTGGAGCCTACCCTTTGCCAAGTTGATTAATTGATTCAATATGCACGTTCCTCCCACGGTTGTTACCTTGTCACAAACCCTCATCATTTCTGACCTCAGACGTACTTTGGGGAAACGGTGGCTGAAAATTACTCTTCCAAAGAGGTTTCTTCAGTTGCTTTTTATTTGCACCTGGACTGATTTTAATTTTGTTTCCTCGTGCCAATATCATTTCTTAATATAGCCTTGATATCATCCTTAACCAACACACCAATTCCACCTCCTTTACCTTCATGTCAATCCTTTCGGAATATCAAGTACCCATGGACAGTTCACTGTCCAGTCCTGATCTTCCTGTAACCATGTTACAATCATCCTTACCAGGTCATACCCATTTATCTCTGTATCTACTGCCAGCTCAGAAATTTTATTCCAAATACTGTGTGCTTTTAGGCCTAAGAATTTTAAATAAGATTGTTTCGATTTATTTTTCCCCTTTAATAGTTTCTTGAGTACGAGCTCCTTGATCTCACACACCGCACTCCTTCACGAACCCCATACATTCCATCTTCATTTATTAATCGTTGACATACATCTCGATCATTTATTCCAATCTCCAACTCACATTTTGGACTGATTTGATTCCTTCTCACAGCATCGTCATGAGACTCACCTCTACATTCTGCTCCGTTCCTGACCTGCTGCTTTGTTTCCCAGCCTCCTGGTTTATTAGTTTAAATCCAGCCAATTTGCACGAGAAAACCTCCCCACTAGGATGTTGGTGCTCATCCAGTTAAGATGCAATCTCTCCATTTCTTAAAGCCCCCACCTGTCGTGGAAGAGGGCCCAATGATCCAGAAATCTGAAATCATCGCCCCTGAAGTAGCTCTTTTACCATATGTTAATCGTTACCTAATCCTTACCTCTTTTACACCAGGCTTTGGGTGTAATTCAGACATTACAGAGAATTGTTTTCTCTCTCTCTCTCTCTCTCTCTCTCTCTCTCTCTCTCACACACACACACACACACACACACACACACACACACACCCTTCATTACTTTGAAGAAGAATACCTGGAACCTTATAAATAATCAGAATGATAAGTGGAATGAAGAAATTAGTCAAAGGTAGGATGTGAGAAATTAGAGAAATGAAATTACTCCTGATTGATCAGAACAGACGAAGATGTGAAGTTATTGCAGTGATCAAAATTATGAAAAAAACAGGGTAAAATAAGAATACTTCATTTCTCTTAGCTGGCATTACATCATCCCAGTTCAAGATCAGCGGCACAAGACGTTGGAGTGAGATAAGTCAAAAGCTCTTTATTGAGAGAGTTGTTAGGATTTGGAATGCCCTACCTGGGAGATTTGTGAATGAAGACTCAAGAGGGAAATGGATATATAATTTAACCTTCCCAAATTAAAGGGCAACAGTGATAGAGGTGGCAAATGGGAGGATTTGGGAGACACTTCCTCAGCTGATGCATACACACTGTTCCAATAGCCTCATTGTGTACATTAAAGTTCTGTTCTCTATCATGTACAGATGCAAGTCAAAGCCAGTATCAGATTATTTCCAGCTGTAAATGTTGGCAAATATCTGATCATTTTGCTGTAGCATAACCATTTATAATGCAAGTATTGCAAGTTCAGCTTCCTGATGAAGTCTAATTAGTACTCAGCACACGAATATTTTAAATTTTGTATCCCAACAAATAAAACAAATATTTCCTTTGCTTTGCCACAATACTCTTTCGAAAATGTCTGACTGTTTACTCACACGGATGCATGTTGTTCATTCTTTTTCACATTTCACATTAAATACCATTCATTCTGAAAATTGCAAGGTTTCAAATTGTTGTTCACTTCAATTTAATAACATAAATCATTTATTTAATCTAATATTCTCCGAATTATTGTCATTTTTCAATTGTTGGAAAATAACTGAAGCTCGCACATTTGGTGAGAAATTAAACTGATCGATTATGCATAAATATGTAAGAACGCAATTTCTATATTACTGTTCAATAGTTTTCTCACTCGAAAAATACAATCATTCAGAAGCCAACGACTTTCCAAATGTTGGAGCAACGATGTATTCATTTAAATACTGACAATGAGTATGCAATTGCAGCGAGTTTTGAGAAGATTTTTAGCTCAGGTTGAAGTTTTGGATGTAGGCTTCTTCGCTGAGCTGGGAGGTTCATTTCGAGATGTTTTACCATCTTCATCTTCAGTGGGCCTCAGGGGAACCAACGCTGAAACTTCCTGCTTTCTATTTATATGTTTGAGTTTCTTTGGGTTTGTGATGTCATTTCCTGTGGTGATGTTATTTCCTGCGGTGAAGTCACGTCCTGTTCCTTTTCACAGGGGTGATGGCTGAGGTCTAACTCGGTGTGTTTGTTGATAGAGTTCAAGTTGAAATGCAATGCTTCTCGGAATCCTCGTGCGTGCCTCTATTTGGTTTGTTCTAGGAGGGATGTGTTGTCCCAGTTGAAGTGGTGTCCTTCCTCATCCGTATGTGAGAATACTAGTGAGAGAGGATGATGTATTTTTGTGGTTACTTGATGTTCATGTATGCAAAAGCATGTAATTGTGATCACCACTATAGTCAGATAACATGTTCTTTGTTCGGTATTAAATAAAATATACAATCTTTATTTTTGTATCATAAAATGTTGGCAGGAAAGTATATTTTAGTTCCATAAATATAACATCAACCTAATTATTTTCAGAGGTGATGCAATTATTGTTTGGTTAAATAATGATATTTCACACTTTTGTGAATCACAGTTCACGACCATAGCAAATATCTGATTTTATCAGATCAGATTGCAATCATA
The DNA here is from genome assembly GCF_047496795.1 of Chiloscyllium punctatum. Taxonomy (NCBI): domain Eukaryota; kingdom Metazoa; phylum Chordata; class Chondrichthyes; order Orectolobiformes; family Hemiscylliidae; genus Chiloscyllium; species Chiloscyllium punctatum. The sequence goes on along the minus strand of NW_027310099.1, from coordinate 36,582 downwards.
ACCTACATTGAAAAAAGACTTTAAAAGATTTGAATTCATGCACAGTTGCCTGTGATACTGGGTAAGACATTTGTCTGCTCTTAAATGAATCCAGAGAGCTTCCACCTGGGTCAGGGCAGTCATTCAAACATTATTTCACAACAAATTATTTCGACTCCATCTTCGGTCTGAGACTTGACTGGGGGCAGATGAATGGACATGGAGTCTCAGAATCACATCGCACAAGTTACTTATGGTGATGATATCTGGCCTGCCTCCCAGACTCCAAGCATCTGCTATCTGGACCAGACACTGGGTAAAGACGTTAACAAGTTGACAGTATTCTGCAGCACATTGTGTCTCGCAAAAAAGCTCCAAAACCGTGTCCAAGAAATGTCACCTTCACATTCATCAGTATACAAATAAAATTGTGCATCTCTGTTGATGGACAAAAATTAATACATGGGTCAACCAACAAAATCTATCTGAAGAACACAGCAGCAAATGACAAGTCCAGAATCACCTTAATAACAGAACTTGACGGATTCTGCCTGGTGTAGGTCATCACACACATATTGTACTGGTACTCAGGTGACTGTAAGAATGCACCCCAGAAGTGGACGTCTTGGCCTAACGCCCCTACTGAGCATCCTGATCGCACACACATCACTCCCTCACACATTCAACAATTGAAACGAATCCACATGCTGAGTGAAACATAGAACAGTACAGCGCAGACTCTTTGGCCTTGACGTCCTGCTGACTCTTGATCCTTCTCTAACATCAGACTAACTGACATACCCTTCATTATGCTATCATTCAATTGCCTATCCAATGGTCCCCAATGCAGCTGACTCTACTACAGTTGCCAGCAGTACATTCCAACCATCCACCATTCTCTGTGAAAGGAACCTACCTCTGACATCGCCATTCAACCTTCCTCCACTTACCTTTAGGTTTTTCTCCCTCATGATAGATCTTTGCACCATGGGAAAAAGTATCTGGCTTTCCACTCTATATTTGCCTCTCGTCATCTTATACACCTCTATCAAGTCATCTCTCATCCTCCTTTGTATTCATCAAATGCAACTTTCCAGAACTAAGTAATGGAGAAAGTGAGAACTGCAGATCCTGATGAACTGCTGATGCCCAAAGCTTTGACTCTCCTGTTCCCCAGATGCTGCCCCAATAGCTGTGCTTTGCCAGCACCACACGTTTCGACTTTGATCCCCCGTACCTGCAGTTCTCACTTTCTCCATTACTTAGAGCTCTCCCCTCTGCACACTGAACAGGGAATTAATTAGCAGAAACTCATTGCATGTGGAGCTGACTGTTTAGTTCTGGAAAGTTGCATTTGATGAATACAGTTATTAAAAGAGAAATTACAATTCAACAAATATTCATTCATTTCCAGATTTACATTTTTGGTTCATGAATTGGGCAGCTTGAGAACAAACAATGAATGACTAAAGAATTCCGCGTTATAGAGTATTCGGGTGTTATATTCCAGGCTGGATGTCGTCTACCTTAATGCTGTGAATATTATCGGATAAACAGATGTGATAATGGAATGAGGTGAAATGGGGAAGTGTGACATTTTTGCCATCACAGAGATGTTTTGAGGGAGGTCAGAGCTGACAACTCAATATCCTGTGGTACAAAATCTATAGGTACGACAGGAGAGGTGGGAAAAGAGGAAGTGGGGTTGCATTACTAATTGTGGAGTTAGTTACTGCAGTAAGAATGATCTAATGAGGCTTGGTGGTTAGAGCTCTGGATCAAAACCAGGAAGACACACCGCTGGGGATATATTATAGACTCCCAAACAAAAGGAAGTACAGGAGCTGATACAGAACCAATTTACTGTGGTGTGCTAATACAATAGGATCATTATATTCAGGCATTTCAATTCCAAACATTCATTCGGGCAGTGATAACATTTTTAAGAGGGGACAGATGCCTTGAAATTTATTCCTGAGAGCTTCTTATGTCAACGTGTAGCAGATACAACCATGGGCGGGGCTGTGCTGGGCCTCACCGTGGGGAACGAAGCCAGTCAGATGTTTTAGGCAGGGTTGGGGTGAGCATGAAAGGACCAGTGACCGTGACTACTATGTATCTCGTTTGCTAAGGAAAAGACCCAAAAATGTTTGAAAATAAAAGCTTTTTGCATTTGGGAGACCGATTGTATGAAAAAATATGACAGGATCTGGCCAAAGTGCAGATGCTTCTGGGTGCAACTGTAGCAGAACAGCGTGGGCGCGAATTAGGGGGTCACTTGAGCAAAATGTAATTGATGACAGTGTCGGCCCAGCATGTTACACCAAAGATGAATTTTAGGAATACAAGCCCAGAGAACCTCGGGTGTCGACACATTTCCGAACAGAATTAAAAAGGAAAAAGAAGCTTAAAGCAGTTACAAAGAAAGCAGGTCAACGGAGGTCGGAAAAGAATATAGAAAGTGTAGGGCAAAACTTAAAAAGTCAGTAGAAGTGCAGAAGTGGTGGCGGGGAGTTAAAACATTCGAGGGGAGAGATTAGCAAGAATTCAAAGACATTTTGTCGGGTTATTAAGGGGAAGAGGATAACGCGGGAGAGAATGGGGAGTATTAGGGACCAAGGGGGCAGCCTGTGCACGGAGCCAGAGAATATGTTAAACACTGACTTTCTTCCGATCTTCAGTTTGAAGAAGGAGTTCCTGGGTTCAAGGAGAGTGACTGTGTGATCCTTGAGTGAATTGATACAGAAGCTGACAATGAATTGGAAGTTTTTGTGGGATAGAGAGAGTAGACAAATGCACAGACCAGAATGAGCTGTATCTTAGGCTGACATGAGGAGATTACAGTCTCTTAACTTCTCATTTTTGTTTTGCTTCGGGCCACAGAAAAGGTGTGATAGGACAGGATAACATCTAATATTGATACAACTTTCAAAAAGAGTGCTAGAAATACTGCATGGGTTTTAAGACCACCAAGTCTCACATCAGTGAGAGGGAAATCATTTTTGAAAATTCTTCGGGCTGTTGAGTCTGGCTCATTAAATATCTTGAGGATTGAGGCAGACTGATTTTCATACAAGGTTTATGGGGAAAATATAGACAAGTGGAATGGGGGATTATCAAAATCGATCTCACCTAATTGAGTGGAAAAGCAGACTCAGTGAGTGGATAGACATATTGGTGTCCCTATGTTGAATTGTATCATTTTTACAATAGCCTTGTATTCACTGGAACATCAAACTCTCTCGCTGTGGGGTGCGACACAGTTTGGAATGCAGTCGACGGATTCAAGGAATTAATAAATGCAGTACTCTTAAACGGAAAGGACCAAGGGACTGTGGCAACGCAGATTGGCTGTCGGGGTGGAGATTAGCATCAGCGCAGTTAGCACTACCAGAAGGAAAATCTTAGTTAGACATATTCCAAGGCCAATCAGTGATCTTGGATGGAGAGCAGGTCGTCACTGGCCAGGTATCAAGGAGTGCTTAATGCCCAAGTGCTACATCACTGCAGTGTCTCCCTCCTTCCCAATCCAAAACTAAATGTGAAGGGGTAGAGAGACATGCGGTTGGCAGCAGAGTCAGGAGTAATGTTTGGCTCAAGAGGTTTTGGACAGCAGCAGCTCAGCGAAAACTACAGGCAAGCTCAAATAAAGTCCTTTCAACTTTAGTCTTGCAGCAATGGAGATGGCAGTTCGGACTGTTGAACGTTCTTCCTACGGGATTTGGGAGATCAGGGAAATTCCCACCGTCCGTGGTAACTGCACGTGTGGAAAATGCACCCAGCTGCAACTCCTGGGAGACCGTGTTCAGGAGCTGGAGCTGGATGCCCTCAGGATCATCTGAGATATTGAGAACTTCATAGATAAGAGCTTTCGTGTTGTGGTCACACCCAAGACTCGCCCCAATCATATTTCTGTAATGACTATAATATCCCAGTCCCACGTTAAGATCCATGCAATGAGTACATCAGGCTTACCTATCTGTCCTGTTGCATTTAAATAAGGGCAATTTAATCCAACAGGAGTCCTTGCTCCCTGTTGTGTTCAAGACAGAGAGGAGATTGGCGACCACCTGGAATGGCGAACGGAGTAGGCAGAGAATGCAGGAATCCCCTGTGGCAATTCCCCGGGAAAACAAGTGCACCGTTTTGGATACTGTTCAGGGGAAATACATTCCAGGGGAAAGCAGCAGTAGCCAGGTTGGTCGCACTACCATTGACTCTGGGGCACAGTGGGAAATGGTAACAGTTAACAGGACCTTCGAGATAGGAGAGTCGATTGTTAGAGGGACAGATTGGAGATTCTGTGGCCTCAAATGGGAATCCAGAATGTTGAGTTACCGCCCAGGTGCCAGGGTCCAGGATGTCTCCGAGCGGCTGCAGAACATTCTCAAGGGGGAGGGGGAGCAGCCAGAAATCATTATGCACGTTGGCACAAATGACACGGGTAGATGGAGGAATGAGGTCGTACAGAGTGATTAGTGAGAGCTGGGAGAAAAGTTAAAAACCAGGACCTTGACAGTGGTAATATCCTGATTACTTCCATTGTAATGAGCTAATGAAGGTAAGAACAGGAGGATATAGCAGATAAATAAGTAACTAAAGAATTGGTGCGGCGGTGGGGGGCAGAGAGATTCAGATTTTTACATTGTTGTCTTTTCTGTGACAGAGTTGACCTGATCAGGAGGGACAGGTGGTGCATGCACTGGGAAGGGGACCAGGATCTTGTTGGCGAATTTTGTCCATGCTACAAGGGAGGATTTAAACTATATTGGCGAGGAGCAATGCCGTCATGATCAGGGAGGCAAGAACGAGGCTGGTAGGAGATACAGTAATCAGAAACAATAAAGTGAAGAGACAGGTCAGGCTGGAACATGATAAGGAGTAAGGAATGCCTGTTGTATTAAACTACTTTTATTTCTGTGCAAGAGGGTCGGCAGGTAAGACCAATAAACTAATGGCGTGGATAGGAACATGGGATTGGGATAATATAGCCTTTCTAGAAACATGGCTAAGCGAGGGTCAGGATTGGCAGCTTCACGCATCAGGTACAGGTGTTTTAGGTGGGACAGGGATGGTGGAAGGAGGGGAGGAGGAGTTGAATTTCTGATTAAGGGGATTATCACAGCAGTAATCAGAGATAAAATAATTGACCAATCATCCAGTGAGGCTTCGCGGGTGGAGCTAAGAAGTAGGAAGTGGATGATGATGTCACCGGAGTTGTACTATCGGCCTCCAAATAGTCAACGTGAATTTGAGTAACAAATATGCAGGGAGAAGGGAGACATGCAGGAGCAATGTGGTTGTCATAAGAGTGGATTTTAATTTTTGTAACAGACTGAGATTGTCAGAGCGTGAAGGGATTTGATGGAGTGGAATCCGATAAGTGAATTCAGGACAGTTTCCTCCAGCAGTATGTAGAAGCTCCTACTTGGGAAGGGGCAAAACTCGAACAACTCTTGAGATACAGAGCAGGACAGGCGACTGAGGTGACAGTGGGGGAGCACTTTGGGACCAGTGACCATCGTCCTATTAATTTTCAAATAACTATGGAGAGGGACAAAGCTGGTCCACAGGTTCAAGTTCTAAATTGGGACAAGGGGAATGTTGATGGGATTGGACAGGATCTTGCAGGGGTCGACTGGAGTAATTTGTTTGCAGGTAAATGGCCATCTGGCTAGTGGGAAGCCTTTAAACGTGAGATAGCTAGAGTTCAAGGTCTATATGTTCCTGTGACGGTGAAGGGCAAGGTTGGCAGGAATGGGGAACCCAGGATGACAAGAGATATTTAGGCATTGACTGGAAAAAAGAGGGATGCGTGGCTCAGGCACAGGCAACTAGGATCAAGGGAGTCCCTGGCGCACAATAGGGATATAGGAGTTTACCTTTGATGGAAATCAGGAGGGCGACAAAGTGGACATGAAAGAACCTTGGCTGAGAAGATTAGGATGAATCCAAAGAGGCACTTTAAGAATATGTGAGAAGTCTGGTTGAATTTATAACACAGATGGCAAGCTGGAAGATTAAGTCCAATCCCAAGATCCTGTGCTTAAACAAAGTAGACTACAACAGGATGAGGCAGTAATTTTTCAAAGTGCACAGAAAAATTATATATATTAGTGAAAAGGAAGGACTGTAGGAAAAGCAGTAATCTGCCATTTGTGTCAAAGGAAATAAGGTAGTCTATCAAATTGAAATAGAAGGCATACAAATTGGCAAAGACCAAGGAGAAACTAGGAGATTAGAAAAGCTTTAACGATCAACAAAAAGCTTGATGGGATTTTGACTGGGTCTACAAATGAGCAGCTATCCCCAGGGCAAGAATAGCAGTTTACACTGCTCGAGGGAACCTATTGCATGGGGAACATATGGCCTATTTAATTGTTGAAGTACTTATCTGAAGAAGTCTGTCAGCATAGAGATGAACCTGATAAAGTTAAAAATTACATTGTGCTTGGAAACCTAGTGCTTCCTAATAAACCTGTTGGACTATAACCTAGTGTCGTGTGAAATTTAACTTTGTCCACCCCATTCCAACACCGGCTCCTCCACATGAGAATCCTGACAGACAACCCCTCCGAAACTGAAGCACCTGTCAAGTACTTGACTGAGCCACGGAGGTGTTGGGGAGGGGTGTGTTGTTTAAACACAAACTGCTGAATAGAACTAGACTTTTTAAACTGCCGTTGCCACGGAGATAATCCTGACAACCAGCCTCCATTCAAAGCCACAAAGCACTCTAACATGGATTTGGCTGTGTCTCAGTACTTTTGCAGTCACACTGAGATTTGAAATATTCGCCCACGGACAGAATGCACAACTTTCCTTCCGGATGAAAAGGCCAATGATATTCAGATCGGCACAGATCAAGTAACTATCAGATCTGAACATGAAGTTCAATTGGAATTTCTCATCTGCAAATCCACTCTTTCCGTACCCTACAACAGAAAAAAAAAACAAGTCACCATTGTTAATACAGGATGGAACTTTATAAGACAATGATAGTATTAAATTGTAGATTCCTTGTTCCCCCAAAGCTTTACATCTCAGTCTCACAATTTCTCTCTCTTGTTAACTGAAATCCAAACCAATCTCATCCCTCCTTTCCTCCACACCCAGTTCTCACAATCTCTCTCCTCGCTTTGAATTCAGTTTCCGAGCTGCTGTCTGCAGACTAAGAACCAAATCAATGAGTTTGACTTGGAGCTTCCAGGGTGTTGGTGAATCCTCTCCCCATCTCCCAGAACACCCATTCTCTAATGAGAACCATTCTGCACACACTGGCCAAATCATATCTGATTGAACTAAAATTAACCAAATTAGAACTCTAATTAGAAGCCCATCCTTGTCATTTTCCATAACAATCCTGACTATTCATAAGAGTTCTGACAACTTGCTGCAAAATGCTCCCCCATTGAGACTTTGAGCAATCGTCAGGATATCAGACAAAGGGCTATTCGCCTGGGTCGTGTCCTCAGTGGAAAGAAGGAAGGGAGCTGCTAATGACAGATTAATCCCACACATCCACAGCCTCCCTCCCTGGCACTGACCCGCCCTGCACATAAGCCAACAACTGGCCAGTACTGCGCCCGTGCACTGATCTCCCTTCCTACGGAACATGCTCTCGATCACACAGGAGCCTGGAGGATTGATATCAGCTGCTGCCCAATAGGGTGGAGGGGGCGGGGCTGGAGGACTGGGACAATGGGATTGTAAACAATGACTGAATGTGGAGGACACTGGGGGATGGACAGGTCAGTGAGGGACAGGAGCAGTGCAGCAGCAGGAGGGGATCCTGGACAAACTGAGCAATGGGAGAGTCTGACAGGAGAGAAACTACAGGAAGGTTCTGTTTGGAGACTCAGGCAGGGACAGTTGGGAGACAGTATGGCCTGGTGGCTTGGGCATGTTTTCTAATCATCCTCCTCAAAGCCGCTGTTACCAAACCCTGATCCCGATCCTCTTGGTCCAGAGGAAAGGACACTACCACCATTTCATGGTGGGCTAGTGGAAAGAAAGTAAGATTTTCTCAACCTCGCCCACATGGGAACTCCATGAGCTCCTCGTACTTACTGTCTACGGTGGGGATGGAGGAGACAGAGCAGGTGGGAGGGGGTTAGGGATATAGGGACTGCCTTTCAAAAGGAACTCACCTGTGTTGGTGTTTATTAACAAGACTCAATACGCAGTCACAAACACAAAGCTGGTGTACGTGAATGTTATCCAGAATATTAACTCCTATAACTGGGCGACGCAGACCCCAATGTACAGAGTTAAGTCCTGGATATCAATAACAGCCTTGCGCATGGGAAATCATGTCTCATGAACTGGACTGAGTTTACTGAAGAAGTAACAAAGCGGATTGATGAGGGCAGAGCGGTGAACATGATCTTCATTGATTTCAGTAAGGCGTTCAACAAGGTTCCTCATGGGAGATTGGTTCCCAAGGTTAGATCTCATGGAATACTGGGAGAACTAACCATTTGAATATCGAACTGGCTCAAAGGTCGAAGACAGAGAGTGGTGGTGGAGTGATGCTTTTCAGGCTGGCTGCCTGTGACCAATGGAATGTCACAAAGATCGGTGCTGAATCCACTACTGTTTGCCATTTATATCAATGATTTGGATGAGAACATAAGATGTATTAGCATGTTTGCAGATGACACCAAAATTGGCAATGTCGTGGACAGTGAAAAAGATTACCTCGGTGTACAACAGGATCTGGATCAGATGGGCGAATGGGCTGAGGCATTCAGTTTAGAAAAATGTGAGATGCTGCATTTTAGGAAAGCAAACCTTAGCAGGACTTTTGCAGTTAATAGTAAGTTCCTGGGGAGTGTTGCGAAACAAAGAGACCTTGGATTGCAGTTTCATAGTTCCTCGAAAGCAGAGTCACAGGTGGATAGGATAGTGAAGAAGGCAGTTGGTATGCTTTCCTTTATTGGTCAGAGAATGTAGTATAGGTGTTGGGATTTCATATTGTGGCTGTACAGGACATTGATTAGGCAACTTTTGAAATATTCCAGTAATTCTGGTCTCCTTCTTATCGGAAGGTTGTTCTCAAACTTGAAAGGGGTCAGAAAAGAATTACAAGAATGTTGCCAGTGTTGGATAGGGTGTTTTCCCTGCAGCGTCAGAGGCTGAGGGGTGAGCCGATAGAGATTTATAAAATCAGCAGGTCATGGGTAGGGCAAATAGACAAGGTCCTTCCCCTGTGGTTGGGGTATACAGAACTAGGTGAGAGGGAGGGGAGAGTAGGCAGAGAGGTTGGGCTGAGGTGGGGGGGAAAGAGAAGATGTGGGGATTGAGAGGGGTGGCACAGGTGAGGACAGAGATGGGGGCAGGGGAGGACAGGCAGAGTTGGGGAGAATCAGAGAACGGGGAGTGGAACAGAGGGGGAGGGAAACAGAGAGGGGGGAACAGAGTTATTTTATAGATCTGCAACTCAACCCTGCTCCTGTTTTCTACTTCTCACTTTCAATCCCTCTGAAGAGTTCAGAACTGCATAGTTCCTGGAAAGTCGAGTTTCAGGGAGACTGGGTACTGAAGACTGCATTTGGGACGCTGACCTTTATTGGTCTGTGCACTCATCAATAAAGGGACCTGGGTTCGATTCCACTCTGTCGTGTTGTCACATTCTCCCTCTGTGTGTTTGCACGGGCATCCTCTGGGCGCTCTGGTTTCCTCAAAAAATCCAAAGAGGTGCAGGTTAGGTGGATTAACTGTGGGTAATGCTGGGTCACATGGTTCAGGTGGGATGCTATTCAGATGGTTGGTAAGGTCTCATGGGCTGAATGGGCTGCTTCCACACTGTATGGATTCTGTCATTGAGTATAAGAGTCAGGAGGTCACGTTGTGGCTGTACAGGGCATTGGTGAGGCCAGTTTTAGAATACTACATTCAATTCTAGTCTCCCTGATTTCAGGAAGATAGGAAACAGCGCCATAATAACAAGTTCCTGGGAAGTGTTGCTGAACAAATACACTGTGCAGAGTAGTTTGATAGTGCCTTGAAAGTGGGGCTGAAGGTAGACAGGTCAGTGAAGGTGGTGTTTGGTATGCTAGCTGTTATTGGGCATTGCATTGAGTATAGGAGTTGGGAGATCATGTTTCGGTTGTACAGTTTATCAGCTCAGCCACTTTTGGAATGCCCAGACTGCTTTACATTCTAGTCTCCCTGCTATAGGAAAGATGTTGGGAAACCTGAAAAAGTCCAGAAAAGATTTATAAGGGTGCTGCCAGTATTGAAACATGTGACCTATAAGGAGGGGCAGAGGACATTTTGCCTGGAGTAGTGGACGTTATGGGATGATATTACACAACGTCTCCAAAACTGCAATGTTTCCTGCAACTATCACCATTCCAGATGCTGCCAGACCTGCTGAGGATCTCCAGCAATTTTTTTTTTGTTTTTATTTCAGATTTCCACGATTTTGCTGAGGCATTTAGAGTCATAGACATTTAAAAGGCTTCATATTTTGTTGACTCTCACCCCTGGGATGGCAGGACTGATGGATGAAGAGGACTCAATCCTCGTTTAATTCTCCTTTCCTTTGTCTTTCTGAGCTGTTGCCTGCATCACGAATACTCTATCTCCCATTCCCTGACCTGAATCTGACCCATCTAAGCCACTCTTTAGACCCAACCCCCTGCCAGACTAGTTACAATCTCACCAATGGAACTGGCAATCACCCCACCAGGAGATTTCTCCCAGCCCTGCCCAGGGGTAACCAGTCAGGCTGGTACAAGTCTCACCTAGCCCAGAAACGGTCGCAGTGCCTGGAAAATCTAAACCCTTCTCTGGTACGCCATTTCTCCAGCCACACATCCAGCTGATCTATCCTCTTATTCCTGCTCTCACTAGCACATGGCACTGGGTGTAAATCTGACATTATTACTTTTCATTTTAATATATCTCTGGTCTTCCTTTATACATATTTCAGCCCTCATCCCTTTGTTTCACAATGTCGTTGATTTCTGTGTGTTCCACAACCATTGGTTATTTACCCTCCAGCTGCAGAACTCAATGTAGCCACTCCATGCTATTACAGATCCTAGCACCAGGGAGGTAACATGCCATCCTTGATTCATGCCTGTGGCCACAGAAATACCTGCCCTTACTCTGACCATTGATCCCATGTCACTATAGCCCTGCAACTGTCTTTCCTCCTGTTCGGTGCAGCAGAGCTATCTGTGGTGTCATGACCCTGGCTGTTGCTGATTTCCCCGAGAGGCCACCCCACCCATTCACCCCCAACAGAATTCCAACCGGTATACAGTATCTGTTTGAGAAGGGGATGATCAATGGGGACTCCTGCACTCCCTTGCTGAGCCTTTAACTTGATGTGATGGTCACCCATTCCCTTTGTGCCTTGTAACCCTCACCTGCAGTGTGACAAACTCACTAAACGTGCTGTCCATAATATTCTCAGTATCATAGATGGTCCACAGTGAGTCCACTCACAGCTCCAGGTCTGAAAAGCAGTTTCCCAGTTGCGCAGATGGACACACTTCCTACACACATAGCCATCAGGGACACTAGAAGTAACCTTATTTCCCACATTGGACAAGAGGAGCCCGCCACGGGTCTGAGGGGTCCTGTCTCAATGTCTCTCTAGATTCAGCTAGTTACTCCCATTAAGAGAATTTAAAAGAGCTTTCAACCTTCCTTCACTTCAAACATGTCCATTGTAATCAATAGCCCCAATCTTTACTTAAGCTGATATATTATACTTTAAAAATTGTTAACAGATACTCCGCAGTGTCGCTTACAAATTGGCTGTTCCCATTGGGACCATGCGAAAATCTGAATGGCCTGAACTAAAACTGAGTTTCAGCGCCACCTTCTCCCTGTCTCATCTCCCTCTGTTTTCACGCAACTCCAAAACACTCTCATTGAGCCAAGCAGCACTCAGCGTCAACATGGCCTTCAGCAATTTCTGGATGAACAGATAATTGTCAAAATCTGGAAAATTCCACCTGAAAAGTTACTGGAATTTGAGTCCATAAGAAATTTTAATGGGAAATTTACAGGGAATTGAAAGTAAGGAGTTCACAGGTTAAAGTCATGAAGTGGTTGACTGGGTCTAAACATGACAGTTCCTGCAAAGAGTCGAGGTGTAGTTTGGATAAATCTATGTTCCCTCTCAGACCAATATCTTCTTCCTGGGCTGCAAGGCCCAGAACAGAGCACATACCCCAAGGGTGATCCAACCATGAATTTGTACATGGTTCTGCTATTTGCTTTACAAAAATATGAGAGTCTGGAATAGGGTGGTTCTGGAAAAGCACAGCAGTTCAGGCAGCATCCGAGAAGCAGTAAAATCGACGTTTCGGGCAAAAGCCCTTCATCGGGAATAGAGACAGGGTGCCTGCAGCGTGGAGAGATAAATGAGAGGAGGGTGGGGGTGGGGAGAACGTAGGAAAGAGTACAATAGGTGAGTAGGGTGATGATGAAGGTGATGGGTCAGAGAGGAGGGTGGAATGGATAGGTGGAAAGGAAGATAGGCAGGTAGGACAAGTCATGGGGACAATGCTGAGCTGGAAGTTTGGAACTGGGGTGAGGTGGGGGAAGGGGAAATGAGGAAACTGGTGAAGTCTACGTTGATGCCCTGGGGTTGAAGTGTTCAAAGGCGGAAGATGAGGCGTTCTTCCTCCAGGCGTCGGGTGGTGAGGGAGCGGCGGTGAAGGACCTCCATGTCCTTGCTGAGTGGGAGGGGAGTTGAAATGTTGGGCCACAGGACATTGTTTTTACCTAAAAATATGAGCTACTTTTCGACAGACAGAACAGACAAACCTTTCTCGTTCCACAGTTAAATGCCAATGATATTCAGATCTTGATGACTCCGCTGACTGTAGAAACATGCTTTTGAGATCCCGGTCTCAATTATTCTCAATTAATATCTGATAAAAAAAAATTCACAAGACAAAGCTCACAGTCAGTGCAAGATGAAGATTAAAGACAAATATTTCCCTGGTATGTGTTTGATGTGTAAATGCTCCTCTTCAAATCGCCCCGCCCCCACCCAGGTTTAGGACATGTCCATGCGCCTCGCTGTACCTTGCCCCCAATAAAGGTGGTGGCCATAACCCAGGTCCTATCATTGCCTGAGGTTCGCAGACATTTTCCCATTTGCTGCAAACGTGGGAGCAGGAGTTTCTAATTCAGGACTAGCGACCTGGACAGAGTGTAATTAAACCCCTCACAGTCTAAACTGACACATTTCATTCGGTTTCCGCTGCCACTTCCCGTTTCCCGTTTCCACCTCCTTCACACACCAAGGGTCATTCTGGTACCTGTGACCCTTCCTTAGATCCGATTGTAGGAATTCTAAATTTTCCCAGCTCCCATGTGGAAACAGGGCCATCAGCCAAACAAGCTCACACCCAGGCTCCGATGATCATCCCACCCAAACCCATTCCACGACCCTATTACTCTACATTTCCCCTGACTAATGCACCTAAACTATCCATCCCAGAACACTCCGGGAAATGTAGCTTGGCCAATTTACCGAACCTGCATATCTTTGGACTGCAGGAGATAGGGGATAAAGAGTAAATAATAGTTTAAGATGGAGTGCAAAGAGAGACAGGAACATTTGGAAAGACAAAAGAGTGGATAATGATCTTGCTGGGAGGGTACATCGCTGTTAATGGAGGGGATAGGAACCTGTGTCTGGCAGCATCTCAGTGGAGGTGGTGGAAATGGTGGCTGATGATCTACGTTCTGCTGCAAAAAAGACCCTGAGCTTCCAGTTGCCTGCCACTTTAACACACGAGCCTGTTCCCTGGCCAACATCTCTATCTCAAGCTTACTGCAGTGTTCCAGTGAAACTTGATGCAAGCTGGCAGAACCCTCCAAAAACATACCAAATTGCCTCCTCTTTCAAGGATTCACAATTTCCCCTCCCATGTGGTCAACAATGCCCTCCAGTGTATCTCCTCCACTTCCTGCACCTCTACTCTTATACCCCACACCTCCAACGGCAACAAGGTTAGAACCCCCCAGTCCTCAACTTCCACCCAGATACAACACATCATCCTCTGCCAGTTCCACCACCTACAATCAGACCACATCATCAGAGATATATTTCCCTTCCCACCCATTTCAGCATTCCACAAAGACCATTTCCTCTGCGACAACTCACCCTCCACTCCCAGCACCTTTGCTTGCCAGTTCAAGAGGTGTAAAACCTGTGCCCACACCTTCCCCTCACGTCAATCATGACACCAAAGAATCCTCCCACATCCAGCAGAGATTTCCCTGCACGTCCAGACACCTCACCTATTTTATCCTTTGCTCTCGATGTTGTCTCCTCTACATTGGGGAGTCAGGACGCCACCTTGATTCAGAGAAATTTCTGGAACACATGCACCAAACAACTCCACCACCCTGTGGCCGACCACTTCAACGCCCTCTCCCACTCCACCAAGGACATGCAGGTTCTGGGCTGCCTCCATCGCCAAATCCCAGCCGCTGGACGCCTGGAGGAATAACACCTTATCTTCCATCTTGGGACCCTTCAACCACATGACATTAAGATTTGCCCATCTCCCCTCCCCCCACCTTATCTCAGATCCAACCGTCCAACTCGACACTGCCTCTTGAACTGTCCCACCTGTCCATCTTCCTTCCCAATTATCCACTCCAACCTCTAATCATTACCTCCCATCTACATCGACCTATGGCCTTCCGAGTTCCCATCCCACCAACCCCACACACCTCTCTTATTTACCTCTCAGCCCTCTTACCTTTGGAGAGCTGATGAGTTAAGCAGCCTCCTTTCTGCATTAACAATTCTGTGAACATTTTATTCTGAGCCCTCTAAGGAAATATCAGGGCAGGGTTTGTAAAGAGGTCAGATTGAATGAGGGTCTCAGTGAACAAAAGTGAGACACAGATACAGAGAGGTTTTGGGATGGATTGAATCAAATGTTATCAATTTGCACGGCTGCCAACATTACAGAAGTTACAAAGGGGAGTGATCAAGACAGTGGAATTAGAGCAGCAAATAAATCTTAAACATTTATGCAGCTAAAGGGGATGCTGGGTAAAGAAACCACAGTTAGTACTTATTTCATTCCAGACACACCAGCCAGGGCACACATCCTTGCTGTGTCTACCATATTGATCTCTTTAAGATTTTTGTTCATTTGAAGTGTTTCATGTTTAGATCGTCCAGAGAAGACAGCTTCATTCTCCTCAATCTCTCCTGCCAAGGCAATGCTGCTGTTAGAATTCAAGTCACTATGGCATGTTACTGGCTGCTTCAAGGACTGGAACTGGCAATTGAGACTGAAAGGTTACTGTATAAAATATCTCCAATTGTATTGCCAGATTGCCAGACACATGAGGGGTTTAAGAAAAAGAACTTAAATGATGGGCACTGAGTGTCAGAGTGCCTACTGTTGTGGGGACATTCTGTTCAGATACAATCTATTGGTAATTGTTAGAATTGACTTATCCTGGCTCCAGAGAAGTGGGCAGAGCATTATAACGGTCATCGAAGATGGTAACAAATTTCCCATGGGTTACAAATCGTAAATGACAGAGTAGGCATGCGTTCTGCTGGTAAAGTGTATAAATTTATTCAAAATGGCTCCAATTTACTTTCAGAAACAAATGAGACCAAAACACATTCCTGAGGTCTTTGCATTAGTCTAAATTTTGACATTCAGGAGAGCTGAAGGGAGAGCTGGTGTTGGCATTTGTAGTAATGATAGGGAAAAACTTGTTTCACAGACAGAGAGAGTTCACAGATGGAAAACTCAGCTTTAACATCACATCAAGTGCAGAGTCGTCCAATTCTGCAAAGCCTGATCCTTATCAGTAATATAAAAAGGGGAAAGCAGCATTCCTAGCTCAGAGAAATCATTCCCATGTTAGGCAGCTGGTCGAATATTTAACCAGTCATGTGATCTGGGAAGACACCAATGTAACGGGACCAGGGTGAAGCTGTGTAAATGTGGGGACTGTGGGAAGAAATTTACTTACCCCTCCCAGTGGGACACTCACTGACACAGTCACACTGGGGAGAGGCTGTTCACCTGCCTTACGTATGGGAAGGGATTTACTCGATCTTACAATCTGCTGAGGCACCAGAGGGGGCACAATGGATTAGATCCTTCACCTGCTCCATGTGTGGGAAAGGATTCACTCAGTCGTCTGATCTGCTGAAACACCAGCGAGCGAGCTCTGGAGAATGACCATTCACTTACTCCCAATGTGGGGAGAGATTCACTCAAATGCCCCACCTGCTGAGACCCCAGTGAGCCCACACAGGGGGGGAGGTCATGGTCAGTGTGTGAGAGGGGATTCAGTGATTCATCCTGACCCCCTGAGACCCCAGTGAGCCCACACAGGGGGAGAGGCCATTCAGATGGTCAGGGTGTGAGAGGGGATTCAGTGATTCATCCTGACCCCCTGAGACCCCAGTGAGCCCACACAGGGGAGAGACCATTCATATGGTCAGGGTGTGAGAGGGGATTCAGTGATTCATCCTGACTCCCTGAGATCCCAGTGAGCCCACACAGGGGAGAGACCATTCAGATGGTCAGTTGTGAGAGGGGATTCAGTGAGTCATCCTGACTCCCTGAGACACCAGCTGGTTCACACTGGGTAGGAGCTGTTTCCCTCTCTGTGTGACAAGGGATTTGCTGAGACTCAACACGACTGAGCGCCCAGTGAGTGCACACAGGGAAGTGGTAATCCCCCTGCTCCGTGTGGGGTAGAGTTCACACATCACTGCAGGACTCTGATTCTGCAGTTACTGTCCATCAGAGTCAGGAGTCACCTTGGACATGATGACACTGCTGGGGTATTGATGTTGTTGTTAACCACATTAACTGGGCTGGAGTTGACTGAATTTATATTGCCACTTTCTGAACCTCAGGATGCCTCTCTGGGCAGTAGGTCACCACAAACAGCAATGTGACAAGGAGCAGGGTTCATCTGTATTGATTTAAATTGTGATCATAGCACTGCTGTCTCACAGCACCAGGTAAAAGGTTAGAGTCCAGCCTTGGTCAACGGCCTATGTGGGGTATCCACATTCTCCCCATAATAGTGTGGGTCCCCTCCATGTGCGCTGGTTTTCTCCCACAATTCAAAGATATGCAGGTTAGGTGGATCGGTCGTCATAAATTGCCCACAGTGTTCAGAATTTGCAGACTAATTGGATCAGCCATGGGAAATACACTGTTACAGGGATGGAGTGCTCTGGGCGGGATGTTCTTCAGATGGTTGGTGGGATTTGATGGTCCAATGCTCTCCTTCCACACTGTAGGGATTATATTCTATGATTGAGGATAAAGAATATTCTCAGGGTCTCCTTGGAAGAGGAGCATGTGGTGTGTATCAATGCTCTCTATGCCATTAGATAGAGATGGGCACCGCAGGGGATACAGTGCGTTATCTCCACCGCCACCGCCACCCCCTCACCCCCAACTCTACATTGATTTAGTCCCTTCCCACTCTGTCACTTGTAATAGTTTGCTTTGCCCATAATGGGCTTTGTTTGTAAATATTCAACTGATGACACTGGTGTGCTCCTGCTGGTGATTATATGTTAACAAAAAGCAAAATAATGGAATAATGATGTTGATGGTAGGAAGGTTGCTCAGCTGTGTGAGATAACACTTCAGGGTAGGAGAAATGGGAGAAAAATGCTTCACAGCTCACAGAACGAGAACTGAAAGTAGTTAAATCAAACCAAAGGTTCAGAGAGGGAAGGAATATTTCCCTGGAGTTGGAGTAACTGAAACGTGATGGTGTCCTGGAGTAGACAGGATTTTATTTAAAGGGCATTTGAAATTTTAAAAACTGTTGTATGCAGATAGTTTCGATTCTTTAAGTTTTATTTATTGTGGAATAAACTTGTACTTTACAAAAAAAAACAAATTCACAAACCTTGCATTAAATACAAATGTTAAATAAAATCCATCAAACCATCCCTCACTGAAAACTGAGGTGGAAGTGCAATCTCCTGCAGAATCCCTGCCCTGACTACTTCTTCCAACCCGGGCTCCATAGCTATATATAATATATATATACCTGGGAGATAGCAGCAGAAGAAGGCCATGCGGCCTTTGAATCTGGCTCCACCATTCAATGGGAAACAGCTGACCATCCAGCTCAGTCTCCTGATCCTGCTCTGTTCCAATCCGCTTTGATGACTTTACCTTGAAGAACTATATTTCAGTCCTCCTTGCGCTTCACTGCCTTTTGTACCAGTGATGTTGCTGTGTTATTGCGTGGGTTTAGGCAGGGGTAATATGATGGTGCTCTTCCTTGAGGACACGTTCAGCGTCCCTCATCATCCTGCAGTAACATCAACTGGGTTTCAGCAAATAAAGACAGAACCCATTTCCAGGATATGGGCATCACTGGCTCAGCCAGCATTTATTCCCCATCACTAGGTACCATTGAGAAGATGGTCGTGAGCTGCTGTCTTGTACCATTCACAGTCCATTCAGCAGATAGACCGACAATGCTGGGAGGGGGAGTGTTGCAGGATTTTGGCCAAGTGATTCTCCATCTTTGGTTCTCCAAATGCTGGTTAACTTTATCACAATCTGCTCATGATTTTGAGATTTCAGTCTGCAAATCTTCACCATCTAGCATGCTGTATCAAGGAATATGTACAGGTTAGAAATTCAGAACAGACAATTCTAGTTTCTCTGGAATATCGTTTACCCCTTTCTTCCACCAAAACTGTAACCCTCCAGCCCACTTACTCTCTCCCACCATTCTGACTCTGCTGCCCCTAATGTACACCATCCTCATTCTCATGGAGTTACTGATAAACAGATCAATGCCACCACTTCCCATCCTGGTTAGACTCTGTACCCTTTGTGGGTTCACTTGCTTTCCCTTCAGTTGCTGCAAGTCAATAATGTAACAGCAGAATGAAACAAAAGGAAACTGAAAGGGAGATGGCAGATCCTGGACAAAACAGGAACCTTCAGTCTGGGAGAATGGGTCAGATTCTTCCTTGTTTCCCATTAGTTTATTCCAAGCATTACAATGAATTGGGGATGGAGAGTGGTCCCACGTGTGTGTAGTGACACTTTGACCCCCCCAACTGATCAATACTACAAGCAGATACGTTCCTCCTCTTGCCAATCACAGTACTTTCCCCTAATTACCCCAAAACACGTGCTCCAAAACCCGCCCACATTCTGTATATGTACAGTGCCGGGTTTCCCCACACACCTGTGGTTCCTGCCTCAGGGATTGTGGGAGTTGCAGTAAATCAATGTCCTGTACAGCCACATCATGACGGAGAGCATAACAAACGCTGCATTCACTCCCTTACCTACCTGTGACTCTACTTTCAAGGAACTATGAACCTGCACTCCAAGGTCTCTTTGCTCAGCAACACTCCCCAGGACCTTACTAGTAAGTGTATAAGTCCTGCCCTGATTTGCCTTTCCATAATCCAACAGCTAACATTTATCTAAATTGAACTCTATCTGCCATTCCTTGCTCCACTGGCCCATCTGATCAAGATCCTGTTCTATTCTGAACTAACCTACTTCGCTGTCCACTACACCTCCAATTTTGGGGTCTTGTGTAAAGCTACTAACCATACCTCATATTCACATCCATGTCATTTATTTAAGGACCCAATAATCGATCCTTGTAGCACACTGCTGCTCACAGTCCTCCAGTCCACAAAGCAAACCTCCATCATCACCCTCTGTCTCCTACCATCAAGCCAGTTTTGTATCCAAATGGCTTGTTCACCCTTCATTCCATGTTATGTAACCTTGCTAACCAGTCTGCTTTGTGGAAACTTGTTGAATGTCCATATAAACAATGTTCACCGCCTGGCTTAATCAATTTTCTTTGTCACTTCAAAACATTCAGTCAAGTTAGTGAGACACGATTATGCACGTACAAAGCCACATTGACAACAGGAGAAAGTGAGGACTGCAGATGCTGGAGATCAGAGCTGAAAATATGTTGCTGGAAAAGCGCAGCAGGTCAGGCAGCATCCGAGGAACAGGAGAACGTCGATTCTCCTGTTCTTTGGATGCTGGCTGACCTGCTGCGCTTTTCCAGCAACACATTTTCAGCTCCACATTGACAACAGTCAATGATTATTCCTTACTTTTCCAAATAGATGGATATCCTGTCCCTCAGAATCCCTTCCAACAACTTGCCTGCCACTGACTTCAGGCTCACTGTTTTCTTGTTCCATGGCCTCTCCTTACCACCTTTTTAAAATAATGGCACCTCACCTGTCACTACCAATGATACAAATACCTCAGGAGATGCCAACAATCACTTCCCTTGATTTCCAGAAAGTTCCGGGATACATCTGATCAGGTCCCAGGGCTTTATCCACCTTGATGCGATTCAAGACATCCAGAAACACCTCCACTGTAACATGGATACTTTTCAAGTTCTCTGTTTATTTCTCCAACCTCTCGAGCTTCCATATCTTTCTCCAGTAAAAAGGACGTGAACTATTTGCATCTCTTTCCCACCCCCCGGGTGGTTCCATAGACAGCCTCGTTAATCTTTAAGGGGTCTTATTCTATGGTCCAGTTCATCTTTTGTCTGTGATATATTTGTTTAATCTCTTTGGATTCTACTTAAACCATTTCCTGAAGCTATTTCATGTCAGACAGCATCAGCAGCAAGCAACAGAGCTAAGTGATCATACATCCAATGGAACAGATCGGAGCTCTGCAGTTCTGCCACACCCAGTTGTGAACGGTGATGGACAATTAAACAACTCACTGAAGGATGTATCAAAGATATCTCCACCCTTACTAATGGAGGGGCCTCACACATCCATGCACCAGATAAGATGACAGCATTTGCAGCAATCTGCAGCCAGAAGTGCAAAGTGGGATGATCCATCTTAACCAGTGGTTTCCAACATCACAGATGTGAGTTTTAAGCCAGTTTGATTCAGTTTGAATAACATCAAGAAATGGTTAAGTAGTGCAAAGGCTACGGGCCGTACCAATATTCTGGCAATAATACTGATGGTTTGAGCTCCAGAACTTGCCACCCACCAAGCCAAGTACCGCTCCAGCACTGGCATCTACCGACAATGTGGAACATTGCCCAGGGATGTTCAACACAAAAACACAGGGCAATCCAACACAGGCAATTTCCCTCTCTCAGTCCACACTCGATCAGCAGTAAAGTGATGGAAGTAGTC
The DNA here is from genome assembly GCF_047496795.1 of Chiloscyllium punctatum. Classification (NCBI taxonomy): domain Eukaryota; kingdom Metazoa; phylum Chordata; class Chondrichthyes; order Orectolobiformes; family Hemiscylliidae; genus Chiloscyllium; species Chiloscyllium punctatum. The sequence goes on along the minus strand of NW_027310099.1, from coordinate 15,428 downwards.
ATCAATAGGACTACCAAGCAGCAGCTGCTCAGCAACAGTCAGCTGAGTGACACTCATTTTAGGCTCCACCAGGGCCACTCAGCTCCAGATTGTGTTACCGCCCTGATTCACAACCTGACAACCAGCTGAATCCCAGAGGTGAGGTGAGGGTGACAGCCCAGTCCCACTCCAAGTTCACTATTTCTAGCTGATTCTACCCTTGTCTCAGCTCATATACTCTCATCCACCTTGTATTATCTCCAGACTTCAGTATCCAAACACACTCCTGGTCAGCTTCCCACATTCAATCTCCCTGTAATCTTAAGAAAAACTAAATCTCTGCCGCCCAAGTGCTCCCTCGTACCAAAACATGTTGATCCATCAAAAGGCTCCTATTCATAATCAACAACATAGAGCCACAGAGATGTACAGCATGGAAACATACCCTTCAATCTAACCCATCCATGCTGACCAGATATTCCAACCCAATCTAGTCTCACCTGCCAACATCCGGCCCATATCCCTCAATTTAAAATTCTCACCCTTGATTTAATTCCTGGTTGTGATCATCCCTAGCTCGCCGCATCACACATCCTTGAAGACCTGGACAACCCATTCTGTTCGAGACTCCCAATGATCTGTTAATTCATTACTTCACCTGTATAGTTGCTTTTACAGTTGCCAAAGCAACATTTTCTGAAATTCACAGGTCTGCTTTCCCCTTTTAAGACATTCCTCAAAGCCTGCTTATTTGGCAATGCTTTTGGTCACCTGACCTAATATCATCAGTCTCTGACCTTATGTCTAAAGTTCCCAATAATATTTTTGTGAAATTATAAGCATGATGATAAAACTACAAACTGTTCTTGATTTGGACATTACCTTCAAATCATCACTGTTGTGGTTATGAATACTCTGTAATATCTCTTACCTAATCACATTGTGGGAGTACCTTCACCACACAAACTGCAGCTGTACAAGAAAGTCAAACATCATCCTCTCCACAGACAACAGGGCTCTGACATTAATCACTGGTTTCTGTGGAAGGAGAAACACAGTTGATGTTTCAGGGAGTGCAAAACAGATTACAGGGAATGAAAATGGTGCAGAATTTGATCGTCAGAAATGGAAGGAAAATACACTTGCTTATTGGAAAAAGGAATTCTTGACTGTCAAAGATTTTCCAGAAAAAAAAATTAATAAGCAGCACATGGTCAGGAGCTGGGCGGCAGAGAAAAATTAACTTACAAAAATGTCTGTAAAAGTAATCGTAAAATACTAAACAGACCAAAAGTACACCCATAGTTCGATACTGAGCAAGTTAGATATTGACAAAGTGCTCATAAGGGAGCCCAGAGATGAAGCAGAGCTGTATAAGCTATTATGATCCCACAGTCATACAGACGTATAGCACCGACACAGAACCTTCGGTTTAACTCATCCATGCCAACCAGGTATCCGAACCTAATCTATTCCCATTTGCCAGCACTTGGCCCAAGTCCCTGTAAACACTACCTAATCATATCATGTGTCTATTTAGATGCCTTCAACAAGTTTTAATTGTACTAGCCTCCACCACTTCCTCTGGCAGCTCATTCCACCCACTGCATGAAAGAGTTTTCCTTTAGGCCCTTTGAATTTTTGCCCCGTTCACCCTAATGCAATGTCCTCTACTTTTGGACACCACTACTCAAGGGAAAACATCTTGTTCATTTACTCTGTTCATCCTCGTCATGATTGTATCCATAACATCACTGCTCAGCCTATGGCACTCCAGGGAAAACAGCCCCAGCCTTTTATGCCTCATCCTGTAGCTCAAATCCTCCAAACCTAACAACATCCTTGTAAGTCTTTTATGAAACCTTTCAAATTTCACCCTTCTGAAGGGAGGCAGGCCAGAATTGCACACAATATTCCAAAAGTGGCCTAACGAATGTCCTGTAGAGCAACATGACCTCCCACATCCTATACTCAATGCTCTAACCAATAAAAGGAAAATGCACTGAACACCTTCTTCATCATCCTATCTACTTGCAACTTGACTTGCAAGGACTAGGAATCTGCAGTCCAAGGTCTCTTTGTTCCGCAAGCATCTCCAGGGCCTTGCCATTCAGTGTATAAGTCCTGGGCTGAAAAACGTGTTGCTAGAAAAGCACAGCAGGTCAGCCAGCATCCAAAGATCAGGAGAATCGACGTTTTGGACATGAGCCCCTGATGCTGCCTGACCTGCTGTGATTTTCCAGCAACACATTTTTCAGCTCTGATCTCCAGCATCTGCAGTCTTCACTGTCCCCTAGTGTATGAGTCTTGCACTCATTTGCTTTTCCAAAATGCAGCACCTCACATTTATCTCAATTAAACCGTATCTGATCAATATCTCACTGTAAGCGGAGGTAACCTTCTTTACTATGCACAATACCTCCAATTTTGAATGACCTGCAAACTCAGTTACGACAGCAAGTCATTTAAATGAATGACGAAACAAATCCAGAAATAAACATCTACTTCTCTGAGTTTGAATGTGCTCTGTATAAATTCTGCCCAATGACTCTGTTCCAGAGAAAGGCTGCACATGCGCCTGGATGCACCTTGCCCCCTACAAAGATGGCGGCCGCGCACGTGTCTAGTGAATCTTGCCCCGAATAAAGATGGCGGCGCTCACTCAGGCCTGCAGCCGCGCTGAGGCAATTCCCCGTTTACTCCAAACACGGGACTGGGACGTTCAAATTTGTGTTTTCCGACGTGCACAACATGTTTGTAAATCCTCTCCGCTCATAGCAACACAGTTTTTCTCCCGTTTCCCTCTGTTTATTTATTTCTTTCCTTACCGTATCCTTTCACTCCATAATTTCCAGAGCATCCATTACAGCGACTCTCCGCTGCGCGCGAGGGTGATCACGTGATTCAGTCTAGTTCTGCCCCTAGTTCACTTTGATTGGTTGGAGGACCAACTTTCCGACGGGTCTTCCAGATCCTCCCACCGTCCTTTCATTGGTCCGGAGCTGACATCAATCACCCGGGGTCCCTTTGTTGGCTAGAGCATGCGTAGTGCGTCCTGCTTTTGCCGATATGTTGGGTCATGTGATGGAAGAGTTTACTGAGAGGAAGGATTCCTTTGTGTGAGCTCTGCAGTAGATTTCCTTTATTCATGGAGGGAATTCCCTTCCTACTCATGACTGTATAGCTGTGATTGATGAATCAATGCCATCTGAACCAGTACATAAACACCCCATTTTCACAACATCTGAGATCTTCAGCACATTGTATCACACTCTTCTTTGGAAACATAAAAACATGAAATGGAGCCTCAAGGAGCAGGAGGAGGGCATTCATCTCCTCCAGCTTGTTCCCCCATTCTATGAGATCATGACTGGGCCAACCCAGACCTCAACACCTCCTTTATGCTTGATCCGCACAGCCCTCAACTGCTCAATATTTCAAAAATCGATCTGCCCTCTTTTAGAATAATTTGAGATAGAATCATAAATTCCCTACTGTGTGAAAACAGGCCCTTTGGCCCAACAAGCCACACTGACCCTCTAAAGAGTAACCCAACCATATCCATTCCCCTACCACATTTAACTTTCACAATTGTTTGGGCGAGAAAATTCGAGCCATTCACTGACAGAAAAAAATTCTTCACATTTTTTACAAAATGAATGTTCCTTCCTGATGAAGGGCTTTTGCCCGAAACGTTGATTTCGCTGCTCGTTGGATGCTGCCTGAACTGCTGTGCTCTTCCAGCACCACTAATCCAGTATTTGATTTTCAGCATCTGCAATCATTGTTTTTACCTTATGTAATGTCCACTTGTTTGAGACTTCATTGGTGCTAGAAGATCTAGTCAACATCTACCCTGTCAAGCTCTTCAGAATCTTGTTTCCATAAGATCAGCTCTTATATTAGATTAGATTAGATTACTTACACTGTGGAAACAGGCCCTTCGGCCCAACAAGTCCACACCGCCCCGCCGAAGCGTAACCCACCCATACCCCTACATCTACATTTACCCCTTACCTAACACTATGGGCAATTTAGCATGGCCAATTCACCTGGCCTGCACATCTTTTGGACTGTGGGAGGAAACCGGAGCACCCGGAGGAAACCCACGCAGACACGGGGAGAACGTGCAAACTCCACACAGTCAGTCGCCTGAGGCAGGAATTGAACCCGGGTCTCAGGCGCTGTGAGGCAGCAGTGCTAACCACTGTGCCACCGTGCCGCCCACCATGTGCCAGAGACCTGGGTTTAATTCCTGCCTCAGGTGACTCTCTGTGTGGAGTTTGCACGTTGTGTGCGTGGGTTTCCTCTGGGTGCTCTGGTATCCTCCCACAATCCAAAACAAACTGCAGGTTAGGTGAATTGGCAATGCTAAATTGCCTGTAGTGTTAGGTGAAGGGGTAAATGTAGTGGAATGGGTCTGGGTGGGTTGTGCTTCGGCGGATCGGTGTGGACTTGTTGGGCCAAAGGGCCTGTTTACACACTGTAAGTAATCTGTTTGTCGAGATTCTATTGAATAATGACCAAACCTGTTTAGCTATTTTGATAGGTCAACCTTTTCGTTCTCAAAGCAGCTAGCTGAATCTTTTTTTGAATGGTCTCCAATACTGGTTTATCCCTTATTAAATATGGCAGCTAACATTGTATACAGTACTCCAAGTGAGGCCTCGGCAACAGCCAGTGTGGTTAACCAATCCTCACTCCATGCAAATACGTTACCCCTGACACAGTGAGCTCCTGTATTATGCAATTAACTTTTCTGTAGCACCTTATCATTTGCATTTTTAAAATCCAAATACAGAACATCATTGGATTGCTCTTTATCAGCCCTGCTTGTTATCTCCTCAATGAACTGTCACAAATTTGTCATAGTGTCTCTTTCACAAAATCCAGTCTACCATGTTAAATGATAAGCTTTTCCAAATGTCCTGCTATTTATTACTTTAATATTCGACTCTGCCGTATTACAAAATCAGATATTAAACTAACTAGTCTATAGTTTCCTGATTTCTGTCTCCCTTCCCTTCTTGAACAGGTGCATCAATCCACTGGATGCTTCCTGTATCCCCTGATTCTGGAATATTCCAATTGATACCTTGAATATCTCTGCAGTCAGTTGCCCTAAAAGTGTTTGATCCAGACCACTAGGTCCTGTCTGCCATTAGTCCTATTAGTTGGTCAATACTTTGTTCCTTGTGACAAAGACTGAAATAACATTTTTCTACCCATGATTAACTTGCTTATTTGCTACCTTTAGGATGATAACGGTATCCTCCTTCATGAAGATCAATGTAAAATATCGGTTTAAATGATCTGTTGTTTCCTTGTACCCATTATCAATTCCACAGTCAGAACCTCCAAGGGTTCGATGCTGACGTTAGATACTCAATTTTTATATACCTGTACAACTCTTGCCATTCATTTTTGTTTCATGTCAATTTAATTACATGATCAGTTTTCTCCCTTTTTAGCCATCCGCAGCTATGTCATTCTTTTCCTTGTGGATACTGCTTTTGACTGCTTTTGTTACCCATGGGCGGTTCACCTTTCTCTTCGGGTTCTCCTTTTTGCTTCAAATTAACTTTTGCTAAGAATTATGTAAAACAAAACTCATCATATTACAGTGACTGAGCATGTGATTTTTTTAAACATTGGATGCCTTAATGTTCTCATTGGGTTTTGGTGTTTCAAAGAAGATCTGAGATCATCTGGAAAGGAGGTGGCAGCTTATTCACTGTTAATTTCCAAAAATTAATTTGAATACTTGCAAAAAGAAATTATTTGTATCACTGTGAGAGCAGGGATCTAGCCAAAGAGCTATTTTAAAAAGGTGGCACAGTTGTGATGGGTTGAATAGAGGCCTCTGATTTCAAAAGCACAATGTGATCCAAGTTGTCTTCTAATCTGCGCTGTACTAATTCTTTCTGATCTAGATGACTGGGTTGGCATGTGTGCAGGTTGTAGCAGGATCTCTGACTGCTACAAACCGATCTGGGGGAACAGTTCCTGTGTCAGTGACAGTGCTGTTGGACGAATAGAGGCAACAACATTCAGACTTCATGAAGCAACTGCGAACCAGGGCTGCAAACCCATAATCCGAAGAACTGCAGGTTAGGTGAATCGGTCATGCTAAATTGCCAGAGTATCCAGCGATGCACAGTTTCGGTGCATTAATCAGGGGTAAACATTGAGGAATAGGTTTGGTTGGGATACTCTTTGGAGGGTTGGTGTGGATTTGTTCGGCGGAAGGGCCTGTTTCCACAACGTAGGGATTTTGGGGATCTAACAGAATCCTGGTATTCAGAGGGTTCTCTGTTAGTTAAAATAGTATTTTACACTCAGCTTACATTACCTTCTGAAGCAGTTTGAGGTCGACTGCTCTGTGCAATTTTACAGAACAGATGCTCTGGAACCAATCAGGGAACAGCTATTTTAGACCTGATAATATGATTGATTAATGAGCTCAAAGTAAAAGACCCTTTTGGTAAGATGCAATGCAGCATGATAGAATTTAGCTTTAGGGTGAGGAATTTGGTTCTTCAACTAGTATCTAAACTTAAAGGCAGTCACAAGGGGATAAGGTAGTCATTCCCTAAACTGGAATGGGACTATAGTTAGAATGTTAAAGCAGAAGAATATATTCAGTTATTTTATTATTCTCAACAATATATATTAACTTGTAAAAGAAATGCACGATGAACAGTGGTGCATAGCTGAGGGAATTATGAGTGACATCAAATTGAAAGAAAAGATGTATAAAACTGCAAAGATGATGGTAGACCAGAAGGTTTAAACATTTCAAACTATCGAAGGATGAACAAAACAACAGATGGAAGATATTTTGTCCCTTGTCAGAGAGACTGTTGTAACATCTTTGCTCCCATTAATACCTTGCTTATTTCCCAGCATTAGGATTGTAACAGTATCTTCTGGATTCGTAAGATAATTGGGCAAATTAACCCACCAGTTACTCAGCCTAAAACACAGTGTTCTTGTGATGCTGTGGTAGTGTCTCCAACTTTGAGCCAGAAGGCCTGGAACTGTCCCACCTGTTCCAGAGGTGTCATAATGCATTGAAATCGATTGATCGCGAAAGCAATACTGAGACAAACTTCAGTAGTTGAATGGACAATGTTGATGGTCTCTGGAAATTCCAAACATGACTGTTTTGTATCCTCACCTGAGGCCTGATCTCAATTAATCTGCCTCATTTAAATGGAATTACCTTTTCTTGTGTTGAATATAATTGAAGTTTGTCCTATCTGCATGCCCCCTTGTGCAAAACATGTTGCAATCTGTCAAAGAACAAGATTGAAAACTCAGATCAGCTGATAACCTGTTCAGGGGCTTAAACTAGTGGCCTTTTCCACTGGGACAGTAGGCGCTACAGAATTGATCCCATTTCCCATTAAACTGAGACAGGAGGTGGTGAGCTTGCTGGAATGTCTTTCACTGAAACATTTTTGAATTAAAATAAATTACTTTGGTTGCGGTGCAATTGGATTTCGACACTTAGTGGGGAGTATCGAGTGTCATTTCTTTGTTTGTTTCATCGCAGAAGGAATGAGAGCAGACCAACGCCAGACGGACCTGCGGAGAAACTGCCAGATATTAAAATGCGTAACTCCGCTTCATTAGCCAGTCTGACTGAGTCATCCAGACTCAAACATCATGACTGGAGATGGGCTTTTTGTGTTCACTGTGGATGCTTTTACAGAGTTCAAAATTAATGCATAACATATTTCTTGAGAACTGAAAACAACAAATACTGAAGATCACAGGAGGGAGCCGATGGCTGAGTGGTATTACTGCTGGACTGTTTATCCAAAGATCCAGGTTGCATTCTGGAGAACCAGGTTCGAATTATGTCACAGGAAATGGTGGAATTTGAATTCCGTGAATATCTGGAATTAAGAATCTCATGACCATGAATCCTTTGTCAGGTTACAGAAAACCCATCTGGTTCACTAACATGATTGAAGTAAGAAGCTACCATCCTTTCCTAGTTTGTCCTACATGTGACTCCAGACACACAGCAATGAGCTTGACTTTTACCTGCCCCTTGGGCAATTAGGGATGAAAAATGAATGCTGCTGAGCCAATGACCCCCTCATCCCATGAACTTCTTTTTTTTAAAAAATCGATGGAGAGAGCAAGCTAACATTTTGAGTCCGGATGACACTTAATCAGATCTCTGATCGAGACATCGAGACACATCGTGAGCTTACTTGGTCTCCAGGGATGCTTTCTGACCTGCTGTCAGCTCCAGCATTTGCTGTTTTCAGTACAGGTTCCACCATCTGTAGTAATTTCCTTCTCTACTTCTTCATTATGTTGTTTATTAAATGTCCACGAAATTGCAGCTATGACTCAACACCTTACCTGCAGAGTAATATGGCCCTGGTGTCAAAAGCCTCCATTAACTTGTTCAATTACACCATAGTTTAGGACAATTGCAAAATGCCACTATGGCTGAAAAGAATAGAATCATAGTCACCAACATGGAAATGAACCCTTCGGTCCAACTCATCCATGTCAACCAAATTTCCCAAATTATGCCAGTGCAGTTTGCCTGCATTTGGCTCATATTCCTCAACCTTTCCTATTCATGTACCTCTCCGAATGTCTTTTAAATGTTGTAACTGTACTTTCATCTACCACGTTCATCCCATGTCCCAACCAATCTCTTTGTGAAAACGTTGGCAACTGATAGTTTCACTGTTGACTACGGTGTGTGAATCACTGGGGATGATTGTTCGTTCAGGACCACCCCTGTCTGAGCACGGCTTGAATGTATCTTGGGCCTCCTTGTGGGTAACCACATGCTGCTCAATGCTTTGTGTTTGCGCAGCGCAGCTGTCTATGGGTGGGGTGTTGTGGAAGGAAGGAGAAGGCATGAAGGAATTAATGAATTTATGGAATGTGGGTGTCACTGGCTGTGCGAACATTTATTCCCTCATTCTAATGCCCTTGAGAAGGTGGTTGTGAGCTCCCTTTTTGAATCACTGCAGTCCGTGTGGGTTGTAGACCTATTGGTAGTGCTATTGGGAGGGAATTCCAGAATTCAGGACTGCTGAAAGATTTTCAACTCCAGATGGTAGTGGCTTGGAAGGGAACCTGCAGGAGGTGATGATCCCATGAATCTGCTTCCCTTTTCCTTTTATTTGGTATTTGTCATAGGTTTGGAAGATGCTATTGAAGTGTTATGAATTGATGTAATGTATCTTGTAGATAGTACATAGTGCTACTCTGGGCATCAGTGGAGGAGGGAGTGAATGTGGTGCCAATCAAGCAGTCTGCTTTTTCCTGACACTGCCAAGCTTCTTGAGGGTCCTTGGAGCTGCACCCAAACCTAGCCAAGTAGTGAATATCCCATGGCACTCCTGAGTTGATTCTTGTAGATGGTGGACAGGCTTCAGAGATTTGGAGGGTGGTTTACTCACCGTAGTTATATGGAAAGTCCACTTCAATTTCTAGTCAATTGTAAACCCCCAGAATGTTGATGGTGGGGGATTCGGTGATGGTGGGTTTGAAGAAAGAGGCTGCAAAGTTTTTGGTGAAGGAGCTTCAGGCTGAAAGCTGGCGAGGGGGGAATAAGGTAGAGGCTGGAAACGGATCGGTGGGAAAAGATGCTGCAAAGGAGACATCATGGTCTTTTCTCTGTGCAGGGCCCAGCTGGTCTGCTGACACTACTATAGAGATATTGTGCCTCATCTCACCAATTCAGACAGCCTCTCACCATAGTCTTTCCAATACCAGGCCCATTAAACACCTTGTATTAGTCCATTCCTCTTCCTCCTTTTGGAATGAGCACATAAGAGCATCAGAATTAGGAGCAGGAGTATTAATCCAGCCCCTTGTACCTGCTCTGCCATTTGATACAGACATGGTGAATCTCATCTTGGCCTGAACACCACTTTCCTGCCAGCTCTCCTTAACTCTTCAACCCATTACTAATTAAAAACCCATGTGCCTCTCATTTAAATTTACTTCATGTCCCAGAATCCACATTGTTCTGAGGTAGTGAATTCCCAAGATTCACCATCCTCTGAGAGAAGTATTTCCTCCAACTTTCCTTTTGTGTTGTAAACTTACGACAACTCATTGTGGATTGAATCATCTTCTCTGCATCTACTTGGTCAATCCCTTGACCATTTTATAGTCCCTCAATGATACCATCTCTCATTCTTGGGCTGCAATGAATATGAATGCAAATAGTGGTTGGAGTTCAGCTTGTGAAATTTTAATAACTGTGGCAGAGGATGTTTGTTCAAAACTGAGCTGGACAGTTAGTGCATTTCAAATAAGAAATAGTTGATGAGATTAAGTACATTAATATATTGGAGTTTTGTTTTTAGGAAGACTTACTGTTGGGAAGATTTGGTTAAGGGAATATTGCAGTCAAAGCTGTGGAAGATTAACCTCCACCCATGTGTGAGGTTGTACACTGTGGTCAAAAAGACTAAAGAGACCACTTCCTCTTTGGAAATATGTCCTTAAATAGGGCAGAGGGATCTGGAGATAGGAATGAGTCACTGGCAGCAAATGGCACCGGTTTGTGAGGTTAGATGGAGGAGTAGGTCATGGGTTTATTTCTGAGGTGACAGAATGGAAATGTGTTCGATATGTGTCGGACCATGGACAGGTCACCCTTGGAGCACTGCACACAGTTCGGATCGGGGAAGGTAAAGAATAGTTACTGGAATTATATCCAAACTGAGTTTGAATTCATCAAGTAAGATTGGGCAGGGTTGTCTCATTGAAAAAGAGTGACATGGTCCAGTTACGTTTGATCGAGTAGACGTGGAAAAGATGTTTCTGCTTGCGAATGACAGAATCCATGGATCTGGGGATATAATTGTAATCACTATTAAATCTAATGGGGAATTTGCAGAGGGCGACAAAGTCTTTCCCAAAAAGGGGTTTGAATGTAGAAATTACTTCATCAGGAATAATTGAAGCAACTAACAGATGAATTCAAGGAGGAGCTTGGAATATAAGAAATTGAAGAAAACTATGTGGATGGGTTTAGGTTGGGAAGGAAGTCTGTGTAAATCACAAATACTGAGAACCTGTTTTTGTGTCCTGAAACTACACATCTGTGTTGTTCTGTGACATTTCTATAGGAGCAGCAGCGGCAGCAGTAAACAAGGCAGCTCACCCTTACCATTCTTGGAGAAAAGCAGAACCTCTGGCCACACAAAAGGGAAATAGCTCTATTGAGGAGGTGGTTCAAACAGTGGCCAACGACTCGATGCGCAGAGACAGTGTGCCTTCATTACCTGGTGAGAAAGGTGAATTTTTTAACCAGCAATGATGTTTTGTCCTTCCACTGATCTCATGACTTAAGCAGGGAAATGTGTCTCTTCAGTTAGATGATTTGAATCAATCAAATCGTTTGCTCCGTTAGCACTCCTTCCTACCCAAAGGATATGTGGGTCAAATAGGCACATGTCCTGCACTGATTTATTTCAAGATTCCTTTATTCAGTCATGTGCGTAAGCTATTCAATCCAACTTCCTTGTGTTTCCCTTGGATCTGTGGTTGTGCATAAGGAAACTTAAACAATGTCTGATTCAATATCAAAGTTTTGTTGAATCAATAATTGTAACCCAACTCTGCTCTTTGAGCAGATAATTAACCCAAGGATTCGAGCTCAGCCCATAACTTCAAGTTCAAGTTCTAAACCTTTCAGTGAGCGATGGAAAATAACAAAGAACAATGTCAATCATTTATTGTCTCTCCAGACTCTGCTTCTGTTGCCACTGAGTACTCCCATGAGTTCGACAAGTCAATGACGAAAGATGAGATTGAAGAGAAATCCGTCCATTCCCTCCTGCCACCAGAGAGCCATCACCACTTTAATATGGGGACAAAACGCAGCCAGCAGGATGATTCAGATGAGGACATAGTGTGGGACCAATCGGCTTCTCCTACGGATTAGGGTGCGTGGTGGTACCAATTACTGGGATCTCAGTGCTTGGAATATTTGCTCCTCTCCATGTTTGATGTATCTTGCCATGAGATTCAGATGGGGAGGACGAGGACCATATGGTGTAAAGAGTGTGAACCAACAGTTGGGCGGACCCTGTGATTTTGAAAAAAAAAGCGAGTACCACTCGGTAACAATGTGCCCAGAGTTTATCAATCATGAAGGAGAATAAATATTTAACATTGTTAATCTTTGTGATCGAGTTCCCATGTCGTGAAGATAAAGATTAATATTTAATGGGATTCATTGCTCCCCCAATCAGATAAACACAAGGCAAATTTGACTGCGAAGAATGTCCTGAAATTTAGATCTTTCTACTCTCCATTAAAGGTAATAAGATGCAAAAGATGTCCTTGCAGAGGAATTTGATTTGAACAGGAGACATTTGTGCAGATAATAAGAGATATTCTCATTGGAAGGATATGTTTAGTGATATCCTGCACGGATCGATGTTGGAGCCCGAATTATTCACTATTCATAATGAAATGAAAGCCACATTCAAAATTTGCGGCCACTCTGCAGATTACTGTGATTCCAAGTGTAGGTAGATGGAAGCATAGCATTAGGAAGCAATCTTGATAGATTCAGTAAATGATAAAAACAATGGCAGATGAGTTTGTGTCAGCAAATGAGAGGTTGGATCAAAATAGGATATTTCTTGATTTTGAAAATAGAGACAGTGGACTCCAAGGAAACTTGGTGGGATTGATCCAGCTGTATAGTTCATGAATCTGTCACAAACCGGTTCAGACACGTGACCAAGGGACCGGTAGAATGTTGACATTGATCTCGACAGAAGACGAGATACCAAAGGATTAGAAGTCATGCTTCAGCAAATCCGAACCGAGTTAGACCGATCTGTCAGGGCTGGGCACCATGGCTTAAGGAGAGGATCACTCTGAGTGGAAGGGCAGTGTAGATTTACTGATGTGATTCTTGGATTCCAAGGCTTAATTTAAGAAGAAAGATTAAACAGATAAACTCTTAGAGTCAGAACATTAAGGTGTGATATCGGGGAACATTTTTATACACAGAAATGGATAAAGTTTGATAAAGTTCCACAAACAGCGATTGATTGGAAATCATTTGCAAATTTTAAATCTGAGATTGGTCGATTTCGAATGAAAATGCTGAAGGATTATGGGACAAAGACAGGGATGTGTTATGATGAGGAAGATTATCATGATTTGGGTGAATGGTGGAATAGGCTCATGGAGCTAAATAGCCTCCTCGTGCTCTGATGTTGATGTAACCATGGCTCCTTTATTCTCTGCAAGTGCAACTCCTGTTGTGTTTTTGGTTATTATCAGAACCTGGCAGCAAGTTAGTGACTGGAGTCCTGACCAGAAAATCATCAGGATGAGGGCCTTCGCCGGTCTTAATGTGTTTCACAGCTGATGAAATGACACAGCCAGCACTCTCCTTCCCTCTCTCCCCCCTCTACCACTCACTGCTCCCCTCCCACCCCCCTCCCGCATCCTCTCGCGCGCCCCCAGCAAACCCCTCTTAACCCTCACCCCTCTCCCACCCCTCTCGCCCCCACTGCTCCCCCACCCCCCTCTCGCACACCCCCACAACCACCCTCACCCCCCCTCTCGCCCCCCCCCGGGCCACCGTTCGCTCCCTCCCTCCCTCTCTCACACCCCTCTGTCTCTCATCCCTCTGTCTCTCAATCGCCCCCTCTTTCTCTTGCCCTCTCGCTCTCCCCATCTCTCTCTCTCATTCCTTCTCTCTCTCACTCTCCTTCCCCCCCACACCCCCTTTCTCTCCTCTATCACCCCATCACTGTCACCCTCTCTCTCTTACACTCACTTTCACCCCTGTCTCTCTCTATATCTCCCTCTTTGTTCCCCCTTCACCATCACTCACTTCTCTCGCTCTCTCTCTATCCTTCTCTCTATCACCTCTCCGTCTCGCTCCTTTCACTCTCTCTCGCTCTCTCTGTCGCCCCTCTCTAACCCCTCCCTTGCTTTTTCTCTATCACTCTCTCCCCCACCCTCTCTCCCACACCCTCTCTCCTTCTCTCTTTCCCTCGCTCTCTCACTCTCTCTCTCGTATTTGCCCCCTCTTTCCCTCTTTCTTGCAACTCTCCCTCTTTCTCTCAATCTCTCTCACTCGTTCTCTCTGTCTCACTCACTTTCGGTCACTCTCTCCCTCTCTCTATATCACGTCCCCCCCCCCCCCATCTCTCTCTCTCTCCCACTCTCCGTCTCGCTCCTTTCTCTCTCTCCCCACTCTATCCCTCTCTCTCCCGCCCCTCTCTCTCTCTTGCCCCTCTCTTTCTTTGGCACATCTCTCTCTCTCTCTCTCACCACCTCTCTCCCTCATTCGCTCTTGCCTCATTGCTCTCGCATCCTCTCTTCCTCTTTCACCCCTCTGTCTTTGCCCCTCTGGGCCTTCCCTCTGTCTCTCGCCTCCTCTCTCTTTCTTTCGTCCATCTCTCATTGCTCTACCTCTCGCTCATCCCGTCTCTCCATCTCACTATCCCTTCTCTCTCGCTCCCGCTCTCTCTCGCAGCTTCTCTTCTCTCACTCTCACTCTCCGCTCTCTTTCTTTGTAGCCCTCTCTCTCTCTCTCTATCCTGCCCCTTTCTCTCTCTCTCTCTCTCTCTACCAATCCTCTCTCTCTCTCTCTCTCGCGTGCACTCTCGCTGTCTCTCACTCTCTCTCTTGCCCCCTCTCTCTGTCTCTCTGGCACCTCTGTCTCTCTCTCTCTCGCCGCCTCGTTCTTTCACTGTCTCTCTCGCGCTCGCTCTCTCTCTTGCTCGCCCCCTTTTTTCATCTCTCTGTGTCTCTTGCTCTCGTTCTGGCTCTCTCTCGCTGGCACCCTCAATCGCCCTCCTCTCACTCGCCCTCCTCTCTATCAACACCCCCTCTCTCTTTCGCCACCCCCTCCCCCCCTCTCTCTCGCCCCCTCCCACTCTGTCTCGCCTCCTCCCTCTCTCTCTCGCCCACTTTCTCTTTCTCTCTCACCCACACCCTCTCTCTCTCTCTCTCGCCCACTCACTCTCTCTTTCACGCCCCCCTTCCTCTCTCTCTCGCACCCCCTCCCTCTCACTCTCTTGCCCCCCTCTCTCACAGCCTCTCCCTCGCCCCCCTCCCTCTCTCTCTCGGAACCTCCCTCTCTCTCGCCGACCCTCCCTATCTCTCTCGCTCCCCCTCTCTCTCTCGCCCCATTCCCTCTCGCTCTCTCGCAACACCTCCCTCTCCCTCTCGCCCCTCTCTCTCTCTGTCTCTCTTGGCCCCTCCCACTCTCTCTTGCCCCCCCTCCTTCTCTCTCACCCCCTCACTTTCTCTCACTCTCACCCCCCTTCCTCTCTCTCTCGCCCGCCTTGCTCCCTCTCTCTCTCGCCACCTCCCTCTCTCTACCCCCTCTCTCTCTCTCACTCACCCCCCTCCATCTCTCTCTCTCTCGCCCTCCCTCCCTCTCTCTCTCGCCCCCCCGCTCTCTCTCGCCC